>NW_028227304.1:595000-685000 GCF_978045245.1 Mus caroli | reverse complement strand
GGTTTCGTAGGTTTTTTTATAAGAGTATCTTAGAGAGTGTTTTTTTTTTTTTTTGGTTTTTTCGTATTTTGGTGTATTTTTAGTGTTTTTTATGATTTATTTATAAGGTTTTTAGGGTGTTTTAGGGTTTTGATTTTTTTCAATTTTTTTTAGTGTTCTATCTTTTATTTTTAGGGATTTTTGTTTTGTTTTTATAGACTTTTTGATTATTAATATTATTTTAATTTTAAGGTTTTATTGTTGGAGTTAAGTGTTTTTGTGTTGCCAGGCAGTGGTGGCCCATGCCTTAAATCCCAGAACTTGAGAGGAAGAAGTACTAGATTTCTTAGTTCAAGGCCAGCATGGTTTATAGAGGCAGGTCCAGTATAGGTAGGGATCCACCGAGAATCCTAGTTACCAAAATTTCAAAAAAAGAAAAAAAAAAGTATGAAAGAAAGAAAGAAAGGAAGGAAGGAAGGAACGAAGGAAGGAAGGAAGGAAGGAAAGAAAGAAGGAAGCAAATTAATTTATTCATATTTTGGGCTTCCTGTGTAATTTTTTTTTAAGAAATTTAGGGTTTTTTTAAAGGGTATTCTGGATTTTTTGGAGATTGTTTTAGAGGTTATTTTGGATTTCTGGGTTTTAGTGTATGTTTAGTGCTTTTTAAAAAATATTTTAGAGTGTTTTGTTTGTTTGTTTGTTTTTGGCTTTAGGGTTTTCTTTAGGGTTTTAGTATTTTTTTGAGTGTTTGTGTGAATGTGTGTTGGAGTGTGTTAAGGTCGAAGGCAGCATGGTCTGCAGAGTGAGTTCGAGGACAGCCAGAAGTAAACAGAGAAACTCAGTCTCCAAAAACTTGAAAAAAAAAAGAAGAAAAAAAAAAAGAAATAAAAATAAGAACGACAGAAAGAAGAAAGAAAGAAAGAAAGAAAGAAAAAAGAAACAAAGAAAGAAACAAAGAAACAAAGAAACAAAGAAACAAAGAAACAAAGAAACAAAGAAACAAAGAAACAAAGAAACAAAGAAACAAAGAAACAAAGAAACAAAGAAACAAAGAAACAAAGAAACAAAGAAACAAAGAAACAAAAAGAAAACAGATTTAGTGAAATTTATGGCTTTGTGTATTTTTGTAGAAATGTAGGGTCTTTTAAAGGGTTAATAGGCGGTTTAGAAGACTATTGTAGAGTTTTATTGTTTTTTTATTGTTGGTTTTTTTTTGTCTCCTAGGTTGTCGGGTTTTTTTCTTTGTTTGTGTTTTGGCTGTAGGGTTTCGTTTAGTGTTTTCCTTCATTTATTTATTATTATCATTATTATTATTATTATTATTATTATTATTATTATTATTATTATTTATTTATTGTATTTTTGAAGAACAATTAACTTTTTATTTTGGATTTGCCAGTCAGTGTTGGTCCATGCCTTTATTCCCAGCCCTTTGGAGGCAGAGGCAGGTGGATTTGTAAGTTCTAGGCAAGCCTGATCTACAGAGTGAGTTCCAGTATAGCCAGGGTTATACAGAGAAACACAGTTTCCAATAACAAAATAAATCAAACCAAAAAAAATAGGTTAGTGGTCATTTTCGGATTGATATATATATATAAGTGTTTAATAGAGACACAGGCTCCACTATGTTAATAACAGCATCATTTATAATAGACAAAATCTGGAAATAACCCAGATGTCCCTCAAGAGAGGAATGGAAAATTTGGTACATTTACCCATTGGAGTACTACTCAGCAATTAAAAACAATGAATTTATAAAATTATTAGGCAAATAGATGAGATACATCATCCTGAGTGAGGTAACCCAATCACAAAAGAGCACACATGATATGTACTCACTGATAAGTGGATATTAACCCAGAAACTTAAAATACCCAAGATATAATTTGTACAACACATGAGATTAAAGAAGAAGGAAGACCAAAGTGTGGATAATTTGTTCCTTCCTAGAAGGGGAAAAAATACCCATAGAAGGAGTTACAGAGACAAAGTTCAGAGCAGAGACAGAAGGAAGTACCATCCATAGACTGCCCCACTCAGCGATCCATCCATTAAACAACCACCAAACCCAGATACTATTGCATATGCCAGCGAGATTTTGCTCAAAGGACCCTGATAAAGCTGTCTCCTGTGAGGATCTGCCAGTGTCTGGCAAATACAGAAGTGGATACTCCCAGTCATCTATTGAATGGTACATAGGGCCCTTAATAAAGGAACTAGAGAAAGTACCGAAGGAGCTAAGGGGAAGTGCAACCCTATAAGAGGAACAACAATATGAACTAACCATTATCCCTGCCCCCCCCCAAAGCTTGTGTCTCTCCTTGCATATGTAGCAGTGCATGATCTAGTAGCCATCAATGGGTGGAGATGCCCTTGGTCTTGGGAAGATTATATGCCACAGTACAGGAAGAATACCAGGGCCTGAAGCAAGAGTGGGTGGGTTGGGGAGCAGGGCATGGGGAGGGTACAGGGGAAAGTCAGGATAGCATTTGGAAGATAAATAAAGAAAATACCTAATAAAAAAGAAAAATAACAATAACATCAACAACAACAACAAAATTCTGTTTTCAGACCTCCATTTTTTATGATTCAGGAGCCTTAAATCACATGAAGGTGGGTGGAGAGTTCGTAGGGGAATGGATGTAGTCCTGGGCTCTCATGCTTTTGAGTGAAACTTGGCTTTGTGCAGGGGTGACAGAGATCAGGGAAGATGGGTGGTGTAAGGGAAGTTTTCCTCTATGTGTCTGGAGTCTGATGAATGTGCAAAAGAAGTTTTTAAAATTTATGTTGTTTCTTTTCCCATTTTTCAGTGGTATCCTTTTTTTTTTTTTTTTTTTTTTTTTTTTTTTTTTTTTTTTTTTTACCATTCCAACACCTTTTAAATTGTATTTTCTTGTCTGTCTTCAAGTGAGTAATTTTTTCCTCTCTAAGGTCTTCTACCTGTTAGCCTGTGGTCTTCTGTATATCTTAAAGGTGTTAATTTATCCTTATTAAAGTTATTTGTCATCCTCTTGAGATGCAATTTTAGCTCAAACTCTTGTTCTTCATGTGTGTTTAAATGGGTAGGAAAACTGGGTTCTGATAATGTCAAATTACATTGGCCTCAGTTGGTTATGTCCTTTTATTTTTCTTTCACCATCTGGTCATTTCTTTTGTTAACTTGTCTGGGTATCTGGGACTGGATCAGTACTCTTTGGATACAAATAGTGTAGTGTGACCTGGATTCCAGAAGGCCTCTTGGGATTCAGGAAGTGCTGTATCTGGTTAGAGCATGCCTTCAATGTTTTTGTTTGGTGCAACAAAACTGAACTGGTACTGGTATAGCTACAGACAAGTAGAGCAATGAAATAGAACTGAAGACCTGGAATTTAACCAACACACCTATGATCACTTCATCTTTGACAAGGGAGTTAAAACCATCCAGTTGAAAAAAAAAATTAACAAATGCTGCTGCCACAGCTGGTGATTATCATGCAGAAGAATACGAATTGATCCATTTTATCTCACTGTACTAAGGTCAAATCTAAGTGGATTAAGGAACTCCACATAAAACCAGAGACACTGAAACTTATCGGGGTGACCTTGGGGGAAAGCCTCGAATATGGGCATGAAGGGGGAAATCCTGAATAGAACAGCAATGGCTTGTGCTGTAAGATCGAAAATCGACAAATGGGACCTCATAAAATTGTAAAGCTTCTGTAAGGCAAAAGACACAATCAATTAGACAAAAATTCCACCAACAGATTGGGAAAGGATATTTACTAAATCATATAGGGGACTCATATCCAATATATATATAAAGAACTCAATAAGGTGGACACCAGAAAATCAAATAGCCCCATTAAAATTGGGGCTCAGAGCTAAACAAAGAATTTTCAACTAAGGAATAACAAATGGCTAAGAAGCACCTGAAAAAATGCTCAGGATGCTTAATCATCAGGAAAATGCAAACCAAAACAATCTTGAGGTTCTACCTCACAGCAGTCAGAATGACTAAGATCAAAAATTCAGGTGACAGCAGATGCTAGCAAGGATTTGGAGAAAGAGGAACACTCCTCAATTGTTGGTGGAATTTGAGCTCATACAACCACTTTGGAAATCAATCTGGTGTTTCCTCAAAAAATTGGACATAGTAATAAATGAGGATCTCGCAATACTTCTCCTGGGCAAATATCCAGAAGATACTCCAACCAGTAAGGAGGACACATGCTCTACTATGTTCATTGCAGTGTTATTTACAATAGCCCGAAGCTGAAAAGAACCCAGATGCTTCCCAAGAGAGGAATGGATACAGAAAACGTAGTACATTTACACAATGAAGTATTACTCACCTATTAAAAAGAATGAATGTATGAAGTTCCTGGGTAAATGGATGGACCTGGAGGGCATCATCCTGAGTGAGGTAAATCAATTACAAAAGAACTCACATGATATGTACTCACTGGATATTAAGTGAATATTAGCCCATAAATTTAGAATCCCCAAGATATAAGATACAATTTGCTAAACATATGAAGCTTGGGAAGAAGGAAGACCAAGGTGTGGATACTTTGCCTCTTCTTGGAATTGGGTGCAAGGCACCAATGGAAGTAGCTACAAAGTTAGAGTATGGAGCTGAGACAAAAGGATGGACCATCTAGAGAATGTCATACCCGGGAATCCATCCCATAATCAGCCTCAAAACGCTGACACCATTGCATACACTAGCAAGATTTTGCTGAAACGACCCTGATATAGCTGTCCTTTGTGAGACTATGCCAGGGCCTGGCAAACACAGAAGTGGATGCTCACAGTCAGCTATTGGATGTTTCACAGGGTCCCCAATGGAGGAGCTGGAGGAAGTACCCAGTGAGCTTGGGGCATCTGCAATCCTTTAGGTGGTACAAAAGTATGAACTAAACAGTACTCACCCAAAGTTCATGTCACTAGCTGCATATGTATCAGAAGATGGCCTGGTTGAAAGAGAGGCCCATTGGGCATGCAGACCTTATATGCCTCAGTACAGGGGAACGCCAGGGCCAAGATGTAGGAGTGGGTGGGTGGGTGTATAGGTGTGGGAGGGTGTGGGGGATTTTTGGGATAGCATTGGAAATGTAAATGAAATAAATACATAATAATAATCAAAATGTCAATCTAAGAGTACATAAGGAGGGACCCATGGCTACAGCCACATATGAAGCAGAGGATGGTCTAGTTGGACACCAATGAGAGGCTCCTGGTCCTGAGAAGGCTCCATTCCCCAGGGTAGGGGAATGCCAGGACAGGGAAGTATGATTGGTTGTGTTGGTGAGTAAAGAGAGGATGGATGGGATAGGGGGTATTTGGAGGGGAAACCAGGAAAGAGGATAACATTTGAAATTTATTTAAAGAAAATATCTAATAAAGTAAACTAAACTAAAATAAAATAAAATAAGTAAAATAAAGTAAAATAAAATAAAATAAAACTGGGGAACAATAACTTAATAGAAGAAAAAAAATTAAAGAAATCAAAGCACACAGAGGAATGCAGAAGAGCACTGCTCCCAAAGACAGCCCTGTCCTTATGATACTATAGCACATTGTTACACAAAATGGATTTGATCATGTCCTCAGATAGGGCATTTGACTATATAATGTAGGTTATCCCCATATCATCAGAAGTAACAAACGGAAGCAAGAAGAGCAGAGTCAGAAGCAGATCTTAGACTGATGCCAAGGACAGGCTGGGAGGCACAGCATGCTTTTGGTCTTCAAGGTTCCAGAGTGTTGTTCTCCACCTCCCTGATACTGCAGTTCCTACAAATATATATTTTCTTATGCTGTGGGGAGTCCCAACAATAAAATTATTTTTTTTTACTACTTCATAACTGTATTTTCCTACTGTTAGGATTCGTGACATAATTATCTGACATACAGATAGTCTTAGACAACTCCTGTGAAAGTGTCACAAGGACTTGCAACCTATAGGTTGCCAACAACAGTTCCACGCATGAGTAAAACTAGCTAACCCCTTGAGTTTTACACTTTCTGCCTTCTGGAATTGTCATAGAATAGATATGCTCTCTTTTAGTTGTCTAAGGATGTGATCATTTGTAACACTAACTGGAAACACACATACCAAAGTGGATAAGGGAGTCCAATTTTCCTGTCCTGGAATCTTGGCAGGTCTTAGAGTCAGCTCTAATCAAATGGAAGTGAAAGGATGGTGGATGATTTCCTACTCAAAGTCTTTGGAGACAACAGGGAGTCTGTTTGTTTTCATGGAGAATAGGGGAGGATTTGTACTCCATTATAAAGATCCTTACATTTCCTAATTTTATGCCTGCTGGCCTATTGGAGTGTACTTTGTACTTTTGTTTGCTACATGTTGTGTTCTGTGTTCATGATTATTAACTCTAGGGTTCTTACCATACTTTCAAAATGAAACTCTTCCGAGTTTGAAAACCTTTCATATTTGTCCTTTGTATACAATATGATTCTTTAAAAAAAATCAGTTTATAGGTCTTTTGTACCAACATCTAGCTTTTGGGAAAATACTTTTTATTGAAAATACATCTTTTCATTCAATTCAGAGATAAGTAAATAACATTTTCTAAACTGTTGTAAAGGGGCCCTAGGGACTTAAGGAGATTTGTCCACTTCCTCTCCATAAAGGTGAACAAGGCGTCATCAGCTCACCCTGTGTGCAAAAGTCCATTATTGTTAAAAATTGCCAATTTTGAAGTCTTTAGCAAACTAAAGAACCCCTTAATAATACCTTAAATTCTGGAGAAACAAAAAAGTGGTGGGTTGTGCTGGTTCACTTACAGGTAGAAAGAAGGGCTAAAAATATTACATCTTCCCCACCAGAAATTTCTGTTGGAGGGCTCCTTTAAAAAAAGTAAAAATAACAAATACTTAAGAAAATTTTAGAAACGTGATCACAAAGCACAGATATGTTGAAAATATTAAAAGATTTTTCCCGAGGCCCCTGTGTCTCCCCTTCATATTTCCAGGAGGAAACCTCCACCAGAGACTTAGAAAGGCTGAATCTGACCTTTTGTTGACCCCACTAGCTCAGTTCCCTTCAGTGGACATTCACAAGGTCATTTTAGCTGTAGAAGGCACATGTGAAATGAGTGATTCCTGAAGGTATGCAAGCTCACTTTTTGCTTCAAAAGGCAAGAGAACCTGAGGAAGCCACATAGAACTCAGTCCAAGCCCACACAGTCACCTACAAGTAAGTGCAAAGCAGAGATCTGGATGGTTGATGGCAGGGAGAGGGACTTCTTTCTATCCTCAGGTGGTAGATTTTTATCAGGAGAGAATCAGTGATATTTACTGCTGTACCCCAGTCTCTGAGCAGGCTCAGATTCAGCACAGGAAAGCTGTTAAGTCTGTGTGACTATTGGGCCAGACCCTTCTTAGCTCCAAGACCCTTTACTGATGGCAAAGAGGAGATATTTCTGGAGCACTCTTCAAAACCTAATTACTTAATAACTTTGCCTCGGGGTAAGCTGAGGCCAGCCAGTATATGGCCGATCTGAGGAGCTCTGATGTTCCAGAGCAGAACGTGACACAAGGGACCAGTCAGGTCTAGGAAGAAAGGAACTAGTTTTTAGCGCCCCACCTCCCACTCTCAGTAGCATCAGTTCCTGAGGTGTCTGAGACAGGAGAGTCCCTGTTAGACCTGAAGTTGGGAAGAAGGCCACGAAGCTGACTGTTCCTGCATCATCATTATCTTTTCTGAGGACTGAGTGGCTACTGGATGTTTGACAACAGGGAGATGAGGTTGCTTCTGGGAATTAGGAAGGAGACAGTGTCTGGCGGGTGATGTGTGGAGTGGAGTTTAGCATGTGGGGTCGTTTATTACTCAGAGAAGGGGCCTTGCAAGCAGACAGACAGTACTGTGGCATTAAGGATAAAGCAAACTTTGACCTCAATGGAGCCTGTGACTTTACTAACTTTAGGATGCAAACTGCACGGTTTGGTAAGTTGAGGTCGCCTGGTAGCCAGATGTTCCCTCGTAGGAAATCCTTACAGGCTGACCTCTCTCTCTGGAACCCATCATAACAAGGAAAGAACAAACTATCTTAGGTAAAGTTGTACAGGGATGACCACCAGCACAAGGCTTGCCCTTGTCAGTATGGACACACAAGAGAACTAAAATGAAAGCAAATGGCTTGATTGGGAACACGGAGGGGGCATGACATGGGTGCGAGGTAGCCAAGCTGACTAACCTCATATGGATGGGCCAGTTTCTTGGTTACTGTGTTTCAGGTTGCCTCAGATCCTAGGCGGGAAGGATCTGGATTGTTCCCTCTTAACAATCTTATGATTTATATTTCTGTACAGTTCTTTTTTTTTTTCGTATTTTCATTGGTTATTGGTAATTTCATGTCATGAACCCCAAGCAAAGTCTCTTCCTAGTACTCCTAGGTCTGCCCCGACCCATCGCCCTACCCCCTCCAAAAAAAAAAAAAAAAAGATAAAAAAATACAAGTCCAGTTTGCGTTGCTTGTGCAGTTTCACACTGGAGCATGGTCAAACTCTCAGTGGCCAGACCAAAGGACTCAGTTCCATCCAATTTAATGAAAATTTTATTTGTTTATAGATGCATAAAACTCCATAGTTTATACATTTGGTGTGCATGTATAAATAGTGAAGAAAATTCACTGGTGTGCCTATTTCATATGGTAGTTCTAACAGCTTTAATTTTAATATTATTACCTTTTACTTACTTTTTAAAGTATTTAACTTCCAAAGAGCAATTTCTATAGCTAATGTGCTAGTTTGGTTTCCTTTGGTTGTCTTTTTCCCTTTCTTCCTTTCATCCTTGAGGCAGGGTTTCTCCTAGAAGTACTGGCTGTCCAGAACTTTCTCTTCAGGATAGGCTGTCATGGAACTCACAGAGAGTTAAAGACCTCTACTTCCCTAGTAGGAGGTTAAAGGCATGCATCACCACAGCCCAGAAGTAGTTAGGTTTTCATCCAGCAATATATAATGTTTTTCCCCAATTACTCACCAGTACTTATTGCTATGTTCTGACTTCTGTTAGATCTCAATTTAGCTTTAATTTGTCTCCCTCTGATAGCTAAAGATGTTGAATGTTTTTCATGTATTTATTGGTGACTTGTATGTGCTATTTTGAGTATTATCTATTAACTCATTAACCTATCCAGTAATGAGATAATTGTCCTTAAGTTTTGAGGTTCTTATACATTTGTCCAGATTAATATTTTTACAAATGTGGTTGGCAAAGTTATTGTTTTTATTTTTTAACTTTTTCCTGTTCTGTAGACTCCCTCTTCATTCTCCTTTGACACTTGTTTCCTTTGGAGACTGGAATTTGTTAATATCATGTAATGACATTTGTCAATTCTTGTACTATTTTTTGAGCTCTATGTGACTAATTTAAATTCCCTCAGACCTTAGACAGTAAAGAACTAAGCTTACTTCGCTTAACATGACCTCCCTCCCCATCTTGTTTACTAAAATTTTTATTCTTTATTGCTGAATAAACATAAAATAAGTTGCTATTTGGGGTCTTTTCAGAAACTCCTTGCTTGTGCTTAAAGTGGGATATTGTAATTTTATTTTCCTTTAGCAGTTTGGGTTTCAAGTGTCATCTTAAGATCATGGATCCAGCCAGGCTTGGTGGCTCATGCCTTTAATCCCAGCACTTGTGAGGCAGAGACAGGCAGATTTCTGAGTTCAAGGCCAGCCTGGTCTACAAAGTGAGTTCCAGGACAGCCAAGGCTACACAGAAACCATTTCTCGAAAAAACAAAATCAAACAAACAAACAAACAAACAAAAAGATTATGGATCCACTTTGAATAAGTTTGGACAGAGTGAAGGACACAGTTTTAGTTTTGTTCTTTGACATATAAACACCCAATTTTTTGCCAGCACCATTTATATTTCCTCTTTAGTTTGTTTACTTTCCTGTTTGGGGTTTTGGTTTTTTGGGACAGGCTATGTAGCCAAGAATGATCTTGAATCCCTTTTTCTCTTACCTCTACCTCCCAAAGTACTGGAGTTATCCACATCAACATTTCTGGTTTTATTACCATGTCTTGAAGACATTTTCTTGTTCATCAATGAATATTTTTAACAGCAATGTGAAAACAAAATGGCTGTAGCTGAGGGGGTTCACCTCTGCATCCTTTATTCTGTTCATGTATTTTCTTTTTTGTGTCAGCATGTGACTGTTACTATAGCTCTTTACTGGATTTGTTGTTGTTGTGGTTGTTGTTTTCTTTGTGGAGACAGGGTTTCTCTGTGTAGTCTTGATTGTCCTGGAAATCACTCTGTAGACCAAGCTAGCCTTGGACTCAGAAATCCATTGGCATCTAACTCCCAAGTGCCAGGATTGAAGACATGCACCACCCCTGCCTATGGTATTAGTGGAAATTTAAAGTGAGTATTGTGATCCATCTATGCATTTTCCTTCTGTTTAGGATTGCTTTTGGAAAATCAGAGGTCTTTTGTATTTAAATGTGAATTTTTATTTTTTCTTTTTCTAGTTCTGTGAAGAGTGGCATTGGAATTTTTGATGAGGATTATATTAACCTTGCAGACACATTCTGGCAGAAGTGCCATTTTCACAGTCTTAATCTGCTAATCTAAGATGTGGGAAATGTTCTCATTTTTTTTTTAATCAGGTAATTTCCAAAATTACATTTCCAATGCTATCCAAAAAGTCCCCAATACACACCCCCCCAGTCCCCCACCCACCCACCCCCACCCCTTGGCCCTGGCATTCCCCTGTACTGGGGCTTATAAAGTTGGCAAGTCCAATGGGCCTCTCTTTCCAGTGATGGCCTACTAAGCCATCTTTTGATACAAATGCAGCTAGAATCAAGAGCTCTGGGGTACTGGTTAGTTCAAAATAATGATCCACCTATGGGGTTGCAGTTCCCTTTAGCTCTTTGAGTATTTTCTCTAGATCCTCAATTGGGGGCCCTGTGATCCATCCAATAGCTGACTGTGAGCATCCACTTCTGTGTTTGCTAGGCCCCGGCATTGTCTCACAAGAGACAGCTATATCTGGGTCCTTTCAGCAAACTCTTGCTAGTGTATGCAATGGTGTCAGCTTTTGGAAGCTGATTATGGGATGGATCCCTGGATATGGCAGTCTTTAGATGGTCCATCCTTTCTTCACAGCTCCAAACTTTATCTCTGTAACTCTTTCCATGGGTGTTTTGTTCCCAATTCCAAGAAGGGGCACAGTGTCCACACTTTGGTCTTCGTTCTTCTTGAGTTTCATGTGTTTAACAAATTGTATCTTATATCTTGGGTATCCTAAGTTTTTGGGTTAATAACCACTTATCAGTGAGTACATATTGTGTGAGTTCCTTTGTGAATATGTTACCTCACAGAGAATGATGCCCTCCAGATCCATCCATTTGCCTAGGAATTTCATAAATTCATTCTTTTTAATAGCTGAGTAGTACTCCATTGTGTAAATGTACCACATTTTCTGTATCCATTCCTCTGTTGAGGGGCATCGGAGTTCTTTCCAGCTTCTGGCTATTATAAATAAGGCTGCTATGAACATAGTGGAGCATGTGTCCTTCTTACCTGTTGAAGCATCTTCTGAATATATGCCCAGGAGAGGTATTGCTGGATCCTCTGGTAGTATTATGTCCAACTTTCTGAGGAACCGCCAAACTGATTTCCAGAGTGGTTGTACAAGCTTGCAATCCCACCAATAATGAAGGAGTGTTCCTCTTTCTCCACATCCTCGCCAGCATCTGCTGTCACCTGAATTTTTGATCTTAGCCATTCTGACTGGTGTGAGGTGGAATCTCAGGGTTGTTTTGATTTTTTGATTTGCATTTCCCTGATGATTAAGGATGTTGAACATTTTTTCTGGTGCTTCTCTGCCATTCGGTATTCCTCAGGTGAGAATTCATTGTTCATTTCTGAGCCCCATTTTTTAACGGGGTTATTTGATTTTCTGGAGTACACCTTCTTGAGTTCCTTATATATATTGGATATTAGTCCCCTGTCTGATTTAGGATAGGTAAAGATCCTTTCCCAATCTGTTGGTGACCTTTTTGTCTTATTGACGGTGTCTTTTGACTTGCAGAAGCTTTGCAATTTTATGAGGTCCCATTTATCGATTCTCGATCTTACAGCGCAAGCCTTTGCTGTTCTATTCAGGAATTTTCCCCCTGTACCCATATCTTCGGGGCTTTTCCCTACTTTCTCCTCTATAAGTTTCAGTTCTCTGGTTTTATGTGGAGTTCCTTAATCCACTTAGATTTGACCTTGGTACAAGGAGATAGGAATGGATCAATTGGCATTCTTCTACATGATAACCGACAGTTGTGCCAGCACCATTTGTTGAAAATGCTGTCTTTTTTCCACTGGATGGTTTTTGCTCCCTGGTCAAAGATCAAGTAACCATAGGTATGTGGGATGATCTCAGGTTCTTCAATTCTGTTCCATTAGTCTACTTGTCTGTCGTTATACCAGTACCATGCAGTTTTTATCACAATTGCTCTGTAGTACAGCTTTAGGTCAGGCATTGTGATTCCTCCAGAGGTTCTTTTATCCTTGAGAAGAGTTTTTGCTATCCTAGGTTTTTTTTTGTTCCAGATGAATTTGCAGATTGCCCTTTCCAATTCGTTGAAGAATTGAGTTGGAATTTTGATGGGGATTGCATTGAATCTGAAGATTGCTTTTGGCAAGATAGCCATTTTTACAATGTTGATCCTGCCAATCCATGAGCATGGGAGGTCTTTCCATCTTCTGAGATCTTCTTTAATTTCTTTCTTCAGATACTTGAAGTTCTTGTCATACAGATCTTTCACTTCCTTAGTTAGAGTCACGCCAAGGTATTTTATATTGTTTGTGACTATTGAGATGGGTATTGTTTCCCTAATTTCCTTCTCTGCTTGTTTATCCTTTGTGTACAGAAAGGCCATTGACTTGCTTGAGTTAATTTTATATCCAGCTACTTCACCGAAGCTATTTATCAGGCTTAGGAGTTCTCTGGTGGAATTTTTAGGGTCACTTATGTATACTATCATATCATCTGCAAAAAGCGATATTTTGACTTCTTCTTTTCTGATTTGTATCCCCTTGATCTCCTTTTGTTGTCTAATTGCTCTGGCTAGGACTTCAAGTACAATGTTGAATAGGTAGGGAGAGAGTGGGCAGCCTTGTCTAGTCCCTGATTTTAATGGGACTGCTTCCAGCTTCTCACCATTTACTTTGATGTTGGCTACTGGTTTGCTGTATATTGCTTTATTCATGGTTGGGTATGGGCCTTGAATTCCTGATCTTTTCAAGACTTTTATCATGAATGGGTGTTGGATTTTGTCAAATGCTTTTTCAGCATCTAACGAGATGATCATGTGGTTTTTGTCTTTGAGTTTGTTTATATACTGGTTTACTTGATGGATTTCCGTATATTGAACCATCCTTGCATCCCTGGGATGAATCCTACTTGGTCAGGATGGATGATTTTTTTGATGTGTTCTTGAATTCGGTTAGCGAGAACTTTATTGAGGATTTTTGCATCAATATTCATAAGGGAAATTGGTCTGAAGTCCTCTATTTTTGTTGGGTCTTTATGTGGTTTAGGTATCAGAGTAATTGTTCCTTCATAGAATGAGTTGGGTAGAGTACCTTCTGATTCTCTTTTGTAGAATAGTTTGTGAAGAACTGGGATTAGTTCTTCTTTGAAGGTTTGATAGAACTCTGCACAAAACCCATCTGGTCCTGGGCTTTTCTTGGATGGGAGACTATTAATGACTGCTTCTATTTCTTTATGGGATATGGGACTGTTTAGATCATTAACCTGATCTTGATTTAACTTTGGTATCTGGTATCTGTCTAGAAACTTGTCCATTTCATCCAGGTTTTCCAGTTTTGTTGAGTATATCCTTGTGTAGAATGATCTGATGGTGTTTTGGATTTCTTCAGGGTCTGTTGTTATGTCTCCCTTTTCATTTCTGATTTTGTTAATTAGAGTACTTTCCCTATGCCCTCTAGTGAGTCTGGCTAAGGGTTTATCTATCTTGCTGATTTTCTCAAAGAACCAGTAAGAATCCCTTACTTCTAGATTGGTTGATTCTTTGAATTGTTCTTTTTGTTTCCACTTGGTTGATTTCACCCCTGAGTTTGATTATTTCTTGCTGTCTACTCCTCTTGGGTGAATTTGCTTCCTTTCATTCTAGAGCTTTTAGGTGTTTTGTCAAGCTGGTAAAGTGTGCTCTCTTGTTTCTTTTTGGAGGCACTGAGAGCTATGAGTTTTCCTCTTAGAAATGCTTTCAGTGTGTCCCCTAAGTTTGGGTATGTTGTGGCTTCATTTTCATTAAACTCCAGAAAGTCCTTAATTTCTTAATTTAATCCTTCCTTGACCAAGGTATCATTAGGAAGAGTGTTGTTTAGTTTCCACGTGTGTGTTGGCTTTCTATTATTTATTTTGTTATTGAAGATCAGTCTTAGTCCATGGTGATCTGATAGGGTGCATGGGACAATTTCAATATTTTTGTATATATTGAGGCTTGTTTTGTGACCAATTATGTGGTCAGTTTTGGAGAAGCTACCGTGAGGTGCTGAGAAGAAGGTATATCCTTTCGTTTTAGGATAAAATGTTCTGTAGATATCTGTCAGATCTATTTGTTTCATAACCTCTGTTAGTTTCACTGTGTCCCTGTTTAGTTTCTGTTTCCATGATCTGTCCATTGGTGAAAGTGGTGTGTTGAAGTCTCCCACTATTATTGTGTGAGGTGCAATGTGTGCTTTTAGCTTTACTAAAGTATCTTTAATGAATGAGGCTGCCCTTGTATTTGGAGCATAGATATTCAGAATCGATAGTTCCTCTTGGAGGATTTTACCTTTGATGATAATGAAGTGCCCTTCCTTGTCTTTTTTGATGACTTTGGGTTGGAAGTCAATCTTATCAGATATTATAATGGCTACTCCAGCTTGTTTCTTCCTACCATTTGCTTGGAAAATTGTTTTCCAGCCTTTCATTCTGAGATAGTGTCTATCTTTTTCTCTGAGATGAGTTTCCTGTAAGCAGCAAAATGTTGGGTCCTGTTTCTGTAGCCAGCCTTTTAGTCTATGTCTTTTTATTGGGGAGTTGAGTCCATTGATATTAAAAGATATTAGGGAGAAGTAATTGTTGCTTCCTTTTATTTTTGTTGTTAGAGTTAGTGTTCTGTTTTTGTGGCTGTCTTCTTTTAGGTTTGTTGAGGGATTACCTTCTTGCTTTTTCTATGATGTGGTTTCCATCCTTATATTGGTTTATTCTGTTATTATCCTTTGAAGTGCTGGATTCGTGGAAAGATAATGTGTGAATTTGGTTTTATCGTGGAATACTTTGGTTTCTCCATCTATGGTAATTGAGAGTTTGGCTGAGTATATTAGCCTGGGCTGGAAATTGTGTTCTCTTAGTTTCTGTATAACATCTGTCCAGGCCCTTTTGGCTTTCATAGTCTCTGGTGAAAAATCCAGTGTAATTCTGATAGGCTTGCCTTTATATGTTACTTGACCTTTTTCCCTTACTGCTTTTAGTATTCTATCTTTATTTTTGCATTTGTTGTTCTGATTATTATATGTCGGAAGGAATTTCTTTTCTGGTCCAGTCTATTTGGAGTTCTGTAATTTTCTTGTATGTTCATGGGCATCTCTTTCTTTAGGTTTGGGAAGTTTTCTTCTATAATTTTGTTGAATATATTTGCTGGTCCTCTGAGTTGAAAATCTTCATTCTTATCTACTCCTATTATCAGTAGGTTTGGTCTTCTCATTTTGTCCTGGATTTCCTGGATATTTTGAGTTAGGATCTTTTTGGATTTTGTATTTTCTTTGATTGTCATGCCGATGTTCTCTATGGAGTCTTCTGCACCTGAGATTCTCTCTTCCATCTCTTGTATTCTGTTGCTGATGCTCGTATCTGTGGTTCCAGATTTCTTTCCTAGTGTTTCTATCTCCAGTGTTGCCTCAATTTGGGTTTTCTTCATTTTTTCTACTTCCCTTTTTAGGTTGTATGGTTTTATTCAATTCCATCACCTGTTTGGTCTGGTTTTCCTGCAAATCTTTAATGGATTTTTGTGCTTCCAATTTAATGTCTTCTACCTGTTTAGCAGTGTTCTCCTGCAATTCTCTAAGGGATTTTTGTGCTTTCTCTTTAATGTCTTCTACCTGTTTAGCAGTGTTCTCCTGCAATTCTTTAAGGGATTTTTGTTCTTCCTCTTTAATGTCTTCTACCTGTTTAGGAGTGGTCTCCTGCAATTCTTTAAGGGATTTTTGTGCTTCCTCTTTAATGTTTTCTACCCGTTTACCAGTGTTCTTTTGTATTTCTTTAAGTGTGTTGTTAAATTCCTTCTTGATGTCCTCTACCATCATCGTGAGATATGCTTTTAGAACTGGGTCTAGCTTTTCTGGTGTGTTGGGGTGCCCAGGACTGGGCGAAGTGGGAGTGCTGGGTTTTGATGATGGTGAGTGGTCTTGGTTTCTGTTAGTATGATTCTTACATTTACCTTTCGCCATCTGGTAATCTCTGGGATTAGTTGTTATTGTTGTCACTGTTTAAAGATTGGAGCAGACTCTGTGTTCCACTCACCAGAAGTCTCAAAATCCTGTGGCGGGTGTCATGGGTAGCTGGTGGGTGTCAGCAGACCCTGCGCTCTAGCTACCCCAGTGCTGTTTAGACCGGAAGAGGCTTGTGGCCCTATTCAGGCCGGATTTCTGCCTCCCCAACCAAAGCAGTCTCAGGTCCCGCATGATTGGACTGGAGCAGAAGCTGTGTTCCACTCACCAGAAGTCTCAAAATCCTGTGGCAGGTGTCGTGGGTAACTGGCGGGTGTCAGCCGACCTTGCGCTCCAGCTACCCAGGTGCTGGTCAGACCCGAAGAGGCTTGTGGCCCTACTCATGCCGGTTTTCTGCTTCCCTAACAAATGCAGTCTCAGGTCCCACGGGCAATTGGATTGGAGCAGAAGCTGTGTTCCCCTCACCAGAAGTCTTAAGATCCTGTGGAGGGTGTTGTGGGTTGCTGGCGAGTGTCAGCCAACCCTTTGCCCTAGCTACCCCGGTGCTGGTCTGACCGGAAGAGACTTGTGGTCCTACTCAGGCCGGATTTCTACATCCGCAACCAAAGCAGTCTCAGGTCCCGCGCAATTGGACTGGAGCAGAAGCTGTGTACCACTCACCAGAAGTCTCAAAATCCTGTGGCAGGTGTCGTGGGTAGCTGAAGGGTGTCAGCCTACTCTGCGCTCCAGCTACCCAGGTGCTGGTCAGACGGAAGAGGCTTGTGGCCCTACTCAGGCCGGCCTTCTGCTTCCCTAACTCAAATGTTCCCATATTCATGTGTTTGGTTTCTTTTTACAATGTTTTTCAGTTTTCATCACCTTGGATAGATATATTCTTAGGTACTTTATTTTTAAGACTGTATGGTTTGGTATTCACAATGCAGCCCAGGTTGGCTTCCAAGTCACAGCAGTTTTCCATGTATTAGCTTTCTGAATGCTACAATTATCACAGCACAATACGCCAAACCCAGGTCTTCCTTTACCTTTAAGAATCTGGAATGAATGAAGTTTTCCCCTCCTGATTAACTTGTCCTTTATCATAATATATTTTTATATTATAATTATATTTTTAATTATATTTTTGGTATAGAAAAAAACACTAGTTCTTATATCCTGATTATACATTCTATTATTTTGTTGAATTTATACATCTGATCTAAGAGCTTTCTAGAAGGTCTCTAGTGGTTTTTTGTGTCAGAATATGCTATTTATTATTAAATTATGTGACTTCAAATTTCTCTATTTGAATCACTTTTATTATTTTTTTCCTTGCTCTCTAGGCAAGATTCTAATCACTGTATTAAATACTATTGGAAAGAGTACATGACCTTGTTTCTTGATTTTAGAAGGTATGTTTTCAATTTTCCACAATTTATTGTAATTGGCTATAGGTTAGTTACATATAGCCTGTAAGGAAATTTTATATAGTTTATTATATTGCACTTACAATAATAATTACATTATCAATCACTAAATTAGTTATATAATTACTATATTTAAACCACATGTAATCATATTATCAGTAAATTATTAAATAAAGATTATTAATATATAAATGTATAATATATAAATATATTGTAATTTATAGTATTTATTATAATTGGCTATAGGTTTGTTACATATATCCTACATGGACATATTTTATACGGTTTATTTTAATATACTCATATATTATAATTATATTATTACTATATCATATTACTATAATGTTACTATAATATATTATAGCCACAAATTATAATTGTATGATCAATTATTAAGTATACATTATTAATATATTGTGATTTATATGATTTATGATTATTGACTATAGGTTTGTTACATATAGCCTATATGGAGATTTTTATTTGGTTTATCATAATATATTTCTATATTATAATTATACTATTTATATTATTAATATATTATATTCTAATAATATTATTCAACATTATAATACTATTATTAATAAATTATAATTATGTGATCAATACATCATTATTAATTATATAGTACGAATATATAATATATACATATAGTAGAATTTATATTAATTATTATTATTGGCTATCATTCCTACATACAGCCTACATAGAGATTTTATATGGTTTACCATAACATATTTCTATATTATAATTATATTGTTAATCATATTGTTAATATAATAATATATTCTCAATCAATTATTAATTAACCATTATTAATATATTAATATAATATATGAGTATATATTATTATTTATATGATTTATTATAATGGGCTCTATGGTTGCTGAATATAGCTTATATGGAATTGTTTATGTGGAGATATCTTTTTTCTATCCATATTTTTTCCAGAGTTCCTACCAAGAAGGGATGTTGAACTTCGAAAAGTCCTTTACCTCAGCTATTGAGATAATCATGTGATTTCTGTCCCTGTTATATTTGCTCTAGAAGTATGTTGATTGGAATTCTTAAGTTAAAGTCAACTTGACCATGGGTAGGGTCTTTTTAATGTGTTCTAAAATTTGATTATTAAGTATTTTGTAGATTATTTTTGCCTATGTGTTTATCAGGAAAAATGGTCTAGTTTTTGTTGTATCCTCTGATTTTTGGAATCATCGTAATACCAGCTTTATAAAATGTATTTGGTAGTGCTTCTTTTTTTTTTTTTCCTAGTTTTTGGAAATAGTTTGAGAATTATTGCTCTTAGTTCCTTAATGGTTTAAGATATTAGATATTGATAATGAATCCATCTGAACTTGGGCTTACACACATGCATACAAACCACACACACACACACACTCACACACATACACACACACACACACACATACACACATACACATAAACCTGACACATATGAACTCACACATTTATATTATATATATAATATACAACATATATTCAATATATATCTTTATATATTTGTTAACATATTTAATATTCAAAATGTATATAATATATAATATATTATATATGCATATATATGGATGTGTGTGTTTATGCATATATTTGAACACTCTTTTTGTTCAACATAAGCACTCATAGTTGCCAATGATCATCTTGTTTTTATGTGTTATGTTCGAAACATAAGTGCTTTCATTTTCATTTGGATCTTAGGGTTTTTACATATTTTTCCCAATTTCTTTAAAACTATGCAGATAATTCAAGTACATGTTCAATGCCAGTATAATCGTATAGTATTCTGGGAGGAGTTGAGGAGCACTGTTGATGTCTACATGGGAAAAGTTATCAGGAAGCTTTACCTTTGAGTTTTATTTTACAACTAGCTGCTGTCTTTTTGTTTTTTCTTTGAGACTGAATGAAAAAAAACAAACAAACAAACAAACAAAAAAAGAATTACAAGTAGGCTATGACTACTCCTAATTTGTTAAGAGAACTAACAGAGACAGATAAGTTGTTAGTATTGAGCCCTGGTAGGCCTGGGACTCACTATACATATCAAGCTACTCTCCAAGTCATGGAGACTTGCCTGCCTCTGCCCCTTGAGTGCTGAAATTATTCTGTCTTAGTACCATTTTACTGGTTACACTGTCAGTCTTTGTGGTTCCAATGTCTTATTCAAATTTTAAGGAAGACATTTATGTTCCATACAGTATTGTGTGGTCTCCCTGCCTTTGCTTGACCTCACTAACCCTGACCTAATCAGGAGACAGGGACCTAGGACCTTTCCACACTGACCCTTAAAACCCAGCTTTCTTAAGCTCTGTATACAAAAGGTGCCTCCTGAAGGTGATGTACGGTCAATTGGGGCTTCAAAAGGTAGATGTGGCTAAGGAGTATGAAACTCGTATCGAAGCCAGTGTGAGGAAGAATGCAACTCCTTTGTGTCTGTCAGCATTGGAACACAGCAGTGAGTCTTAGACTCTCATGTCAGGGACAGAGATTCCAGAGAGAGAAATCTAGCTCCTTTCAGAGTTACTCAAAGTAAGCACAAAGTGGAGAAATTTGTGTGTTGGTGGTGGTCTGGTGGAGGGGGATTATCTATGAGCTGCTAGACAGACCCTCATCTGACTCTTGCAGGCTCAAATGATAGATGCTGGCTAACCCCACCCCTGAAGTGTCAGTAAGACTTGCCATAGACAACAAGCAGCCAGATTCTTTACATTACTAAACAGGTCTGTGGGGGAAAGGAGGCAGCTTTCTAAGAAGGGATTCTTTTCTGATGATGTGTTAGGCCAGGACCAAGAGGCCTTTGATGTGTGGAGAGATTTGACAAAGGGAGACAGCAGATCAGTCAAGTCTAGGAGCAAGGGACAGACGCTATTCATTCTTGGTAGCCCCAGTTCATGAAGTACCTAAGTATAAGGTGAGGTGAAAGATTCTGAATAGGTCTTTGAAAGTTCCTGTGAATGGGGGAGGCAGGAGAAAGGATGTGCAATAGAGAGTGCCAGTTGGCATAACTGAAGCTTGGATATTCACTTGAAGGATGGAGACCAGGTGGATGGGACCTAGGATCCAGGGACATGCTGCAACCTGCCTGGGGAGGCATTGTTTGCTGTGTGTTATAATGAGAGGGCTCATAGGACTTGAAGCCAGGCAGTGTCATGGTAACAACAATGGTGTGAGTTATAATGAGTACTAGGTTTCAAATGTGTGTGGTAGGAGGTAAAAGCACTCACTTTGCAATCTTGTGTACCTAATTCCATCCTTAAAAACCTTGGTAGTGGGAAGGAATCTCAGACTCCCAAAGCCACCCTCTAGTCATCCCATGCACCACAACCCACTTGTACAGCCATATTCTCACATATTCCTCATACATACAATGTAATAATAATAATAATGATAATAATAATAATACTATTTTTATTATTAGTAGTAATAATAGTAATTTTTCTAATAATAGTAATTATAATAATTATAATAATTAAACCGTTATTCTGGGGATACAAGATATGAGAAATAAGGGTTTGCATCTTGGTATGAAATGTTCATGTTGACCACATAAGAGGAGAGTACCTATTAATGTGTGATCTAATTAATCACGTAGCCTTTGACCTAGGATCACAGGGAGGAGGGTTTCTGGACACTAAAGAGCTGGGACAGAGCTTACCTACAGATTTCTTGGCTTAGGGTCTCAGAAATATGGAGTCTTACACCTATCTTATAAATATTTAATAAGGTACTTATTTTAAAAACAACAAAATTACTAATCTGATCTCCCAGAGCTTTGAGACACTTCACCCCAATTTCTCTTTGTAAGGCTTTGCTTAGTCTTACGAAGTAAACCATGACTGTACTAAGTAAGCTTGTAGATGATTTCAGCATTGTCTACATTTAAGTGTTTATATGTAAACATTTATATGTTTCTCAAATTACATCATGGATATGTATCACATGCTCATCTCTTGGGTGATACCAACCCAGAGGGCTTCATTTGGAAGCCTAGATATCTAGATCAAGGAAAGTAGAATCTTCTAAGGGTTCCATAGAGGCTTTTCTTCTTCCATGTGCCTGGATACTATAATCCTTTCAGGCTCCATGTAGATAGGCACATAGTTGTTTCTGAGTCACCAATGCACAGGCTAGGTATCTCTTCACTTTTGCAAGGAAATGTTACAGGGGAAATGGGGTTGAAGTCATTTTCATGGCCAGTCTTTTAGAGATGTCAAGAAAAGAAACTGCTTTAGGAAAGGGAAGGGAAACAGGAAGGAAGGAAAAGAGTCACTGAGGGGGAGAGGGAAAAAGGGTACAAGGGCAGAAGTTGAAATCCAGCCAGAGAAAGAAGCTCTCCAATGCCACAGTAGGCACAAGCCCTGAAAGCTGGGGAGACCAGTCTTTGAGCACTTTCAATGAATTCAGTGACTCTAAGATTTTTTTTTTTTTACCTCAAACCTCATCATACCAAAGGGAAAGAACAATACTACTCTCTCTCTCCTAAGTTCCTGTGGGAGATAAGCACACAGATGTGTGAGGGATGTTTAGACTAGGCCCTGTCTCCAGATATGGAGTGAACTGAGTATTGATTTCACAATAGGAACTCCTGAGATATTTTTTATGATATTAATCTCCTCATATAATGTTTTTTTTTCCCTTCGAGAAAAACTATTATGAAGGTTATAGCAAAGACAAAGTGGTAGAGGTGGGCATGAGGTCATTCCACTTAGTGGGTGTGACAAGATCAAGAGAGGAAGGGTTGACTGCAAAGGTTACTAATGGACACTCAAAGCTGGAGGGCTTTCTCAGGGAAACTGTAGCTGTTCCCCTTTTGGGGACCTCCATTCATTTGGAAACACGTGGATACCATTATTGTGTGAGGAGTGGGATTAGATGCCTGAACCTCTTTTAAAGTTTTAATGTTTGTATCTTATAATTGTGTATGGATGTTTTATGTTCCTGTACGCATGACTGACTATATACATACATGCATGCCTGGTATCTGGAGAGGATAGAAGAGTTTGTTGGATTTCCTTGAACTTGATTACTAATGGTTGTGGGCACCATGTGGGTGTTGAGAATGAAAACTGGGCCCTATGTGAGAACAGACAGTACTCTTATCCTAAGAGGCAGTGTTCTAGTCATGTGTCTCTGCAGAAGGATAGGTTTTCCCAGCTGCAGTCCATGGGACTGCTCAGAACATGGCTACCTAATAGCAGAGAACATTCTGCAGGGATACTTGTGGGTAGGAATAAAAGCTTCCAGCTTCCACTATTTCCAAGTTCAGTAGCCACACAGGCCAGTGGCTAACTTACTAGAACGCACAGTTCCAAGGTGTCTGCAAAAAGGGTTTGTGGGCATGTTTTGTATAACTTTTGACATCTCTGTGCAGAGTTGGATGTGTACACTTATGTTTTGGTGAAGAGACCATGTCTGGCATCAGGTTCTGAAAGCTGAAAGGACAGGAACCATATACACGTTAGTTATCACTCCCGTGTCTCCTTTCTCACGGAGGCCTCCTCTCTGCTGCAGGTGGCATCCCTGTTGAAGGCCCAAGGAAACACCTGAGACCTAAGGCCCCAGGACCAAGAAAGAGCCGTCCAGTGGGAAAAATGGAAGCACCCGTTAACTCTGTCCGAAAGGGATCCTCTACTCAGCCTTGGAAATATGGCAGCCTGTGAAGCCTTCGTCCAGCGCTTCAGGCAGTTCCAGTATGATGAAGCAGATGGGTCTCACGAGGCCTTAGGCAAACTCTGGGGACTTTGTTTCCAGTGGCTGAAGCCTCAGTCACACTCTGTGGAGCAGATCCTGACTCTGCTCCTGTTGGAGCAGTTCCTGTTTATTTTGCCCAATACAAACACCAAGACCCAGAAGTTCAGCCTGGAAATTAGACAAAGATTTTTCACCCTGATGAAGACCTCAAGAGAGATCACAAGAGGCCAGGATACAAGGTGAAGATTGGTTGTGGTTGTTTGTTCTCAGTCCAAAAATGGAGGCAGGCAGCTGGGTCGGGATGAGCCATTCTGTCTCTGTGTCATTCCACAGCCCCTAGCCTTCCACAGAGCCCTTTAAACATTCTCTTTTGCTGGATTCAGCAATGAGGTCACAGAGTCTCCACAGTTCCTGACTCCATGCCCACTCTACAACACCCAAATGGCAATGCCTCATTTATTATCAGTAAATGAATTTCTTCAGCAGCATCAGTTACTACAATTATCACTGTAGT
Organism: Mus caroli; assembly: GCF_978045245.1. Taxonomy (NCBI): domain Eukaryota; kingdom Metazoa; phylum Chordata; class Mammalia; order Rodentia; family Muridae; genus Mus; species Mus caroli. The sequence continues at coordinate 660,927 of NW_028227304.1, read as the reverse complement.
GACGAGATATGTATTGCTTGGATCTTTATGGAACAGTTTGAAAAGGCAATGCCAGATAGTCTAGAAAACATATAAAAGGAGGGAACGGGAACATAGTTTATTATAAACTATTATTGCTTCTGTATAAATGTGCTTGGACATTGTTTTACCTTAAGACACTTCAAATTGTCTTCCATGAAATGGTTCCATGCCTATCTCTGATTACTCACTGTGGTAGGACAGTTAGAAGTTAACATCAAATTTCCTGTGCTATATACTCTTTCTGTTTGTCATGTGTTATCCTTAAGTGGATAGATGCTTTTACCTCCCTGTAACTACTAACCAGCAGCAAAGCTATGAGCTTTGGTTAGGGTAAATAAGGACAACATATGCGATGCTCTCCCTCCTGTTAAGAATTCATAGAACATCTAAGTGACAGGAAAATATGTAGCAGTATCTGGTTCTTCCTAGGTTTTCCTGATCTGCATGATGAATATAGGGGGGGGGGGAGTGTAGATGTCTGAATTTGTGAGAGCTTAGGAAGAGCTTTCCATCATGAGTGATACACATCACTGGCCCATTAAATTCCAATAGCAGTTCACATTAGCATACCCAAAAGGCCTCAGAAGGAAGGTAGTATTGCTTTGTGCTCAGAACCACTTCTCAAAGACTCTGTACAGGGAAGGCCTGGATGTACACTGGACAGTGTCTGTGGGAGAGCAGCCAGCTGAGATTCATGACTTCAGCATGGGACAGGTGCTGCTTTGCAGTTGCTTCAGCTTCAGGGCAGTTGACTGAATGGACATGACTCTGCCAAAGGACTCTGCCTCCTGAAGGTAGCATGACTGAATGCTTTTGCTTTCTTCCTGTCTTCCTGATTTGTTAAAAATAGAAGATGTCATCTTCAAGGGTCTAGACATGTCATGACCTGTCTAGGATCCACATGCCTCCCCCGGCTCTTGAGTAATTGAAATGTGGCCATTTAGGTATAAATCTGTTGTGAGTATGGAATGTATTTGACCCCACTGTCTCCTTTATGTGTGTTGTCTGTAGTGGTTACTGGAAAGGTAAAAGCTCCTCCCATTGCTCCTGGCCAATGATGTACTTCCTGTGAGGTAAAACGATCTGCATTTCAGTGGAATGATGGGTTCTGAAATTTTCTTCAGATCAACATGTGTGACATACTCCTGGAAGAACTGATGTAGATGAGTATGTTTGTCACACAATCCAAAACACCTGTGAGTCTACCCAAACTTCAGATAATAGAACCTGTCCAGGAGATCTCTGAGATCCCAGCACAAGGGCCACTGCAAAGCAGTTACCATGGTCCTGGCCAAAGCCAGACCTTTCTGACTATTGGTAAGGCAATCTCCTTCCCCTCTTGCTCTTTACTTCTGTTTGAAAGCTCATATTCTATGATAGAGTTGGGCCAAGTTGGCATTATCAGTTCTCTAAACATAATAACATGGTAAAATTTCCTCCCAAGTTACCTTCAAGCCTGTATTCTCCAGTCATAAATTATGCTGTGCTAGTTTTTGCTTCCCTCAGCAACTACTTTAGTTCTCCACAAACAATTGGATGTCAGCCTTGTGACAAGAGACCTGGCTGTCCACACTCCCTTGGTAGGCAGACAGAAGGAGGCAGTGTGACAATCCATGGAAAGATATTCAATAACTACCAAGTTCTCTCAGCATCAAGTGATGGTGTTTCATTCAATGTGAAGGAGTAGAGGGTGGGAACAGAAGGCAAGGTTAGCATTGGTTAGTGGCTTTAGCTAGCATGGGCTGTGAGCAGAGAATCTGAACAGAAAAATGGAGGAGGATTTTAGGAATAGGACTTTGTTTACCCAGGATGTGGAGGTTATTTGTACATGTCAAATGTTGTTGAATGTCACTGAAAATGATATTACTTTGTTTATTATGAATTTTAAATTTTTTTCTTGATTTTTGGTTCTTATTAGGGTTTAATTAATTTTTTTAATGTTATACTGTTTTATTTGATTGTGTGTGTGTTGTGTGTGTGTTTTTAAGTATTTGCTTAAAATTTTTAGGGTTATATTTTCGGGGTCTAAGAGTTTTAGTGTTTCCAGGCAGTAGTGATCCATGCCTTCAGTCTCAGTCTTGGTAGGCAGAGGCAGGTGAATTTCTTAATTGAAGGCCAGCATAGTGTACAGAGTGATTTCCAGGACCTCCAGGGTATACACAGTGAAAAGTAGTCTCCAAAATCCCATGGAAAAAGAAAGAAAGAAAGAAAGAAAGAAAGAAAGAAAGAAAGAAAGAAAGAAAGAAAGAAATGAAGGAAGGAAGGATGGAAGGGAGGAAGGAAGGGAGAGTGAGAGAGAGGGAGGGAGAGAGGGAGGGAGGAAGAAAGGAAGGAAGAAAGGAAGGGAGAGAGAAAGAGAGAGAGAGAGAGAAAGAAAGAAAGAGAGAGAGAGAGGGAGGGAGGGAGGGAGGGAGGAAGGAAGGAAGAAAGGAAGGAAGGAAGGAAGGAAGGAAGGAAGGAAGGAAGGAAGGAAGGAAGGAAGGAAGGAAGGAAGGAAGGAAAGAAGGCAGGCAGGCAAGCAGGCAGGCAGGCAGACAGGCAGATGGTAAGTCAGGCAGGCAGGCAAATAGTCAGACAGGTAGAAAGAGAGAGAGAGACAGTGAGAGAGACAGAGAGAGAGACAGAAAGAGACAGAGACAGAGAGACAGAGAGACAAATATCCAGAGAGAGACAGAGAGAAAGACACAGAGAGATAGAGAGAGAGGAGAGAGAGAGGAGAGAGAGAGAGAGGAGAGAAAGGAGGGAGAGGAAGGAATGAAGGAAGGAAGCAAGGAAGGGGAGAAGGAAGGCAAGAAGAAAGGCAGGCAGGCAGATAGACTGACAGGTCAAAAAAGACAGAGAGAGAGAGAGAGAGAGAGAGAGAGAGAGAGAGAGAGAAAGGGAGAAAGAAACAAACATGGAAAGAAAGAAAAAGAGAAAAAGAAAGAATAACAGATAGAATGACAGAATTTATTAAATGAATGAATGAATGAATGAGTGAATGAGTGAATAAATAAATAATAAATAAATAAGTAAATAAATGTTTTAGGGATATTTCGACTTCTTACATATTCTTTTTAGATGTCTAGATTATTTTAAAGTTTTGGAGTGTTTTTAAAGAGTGATTTAGAGTTTTTGTTTTCTTTTGTTTTGTTTTGTTTTCAGGCTTACAGTGTATTTGTATTGTTTTTTTATTTGTTGAAATGATTTTAGCATGTTTTTGTGTTTGGGATTTAATTTAGCCTTCATTTGAATTCAGTTTTTTAACATTTTACAGTATTTCTTACGGATTGTTTTTTGGTTGTGGTTGTTGTTGTTTTTGCTTTTTACTAAAAAAACATTAGGGTTTTATATTTGGTGTTTTATTGTTTTGGTTTTTCAGGCATTGTTGGCCCCTGCCTTTAATCCCAGCAATTGGGAGCCATTTGAAGGCTTTTTTTGGTGGTGGTGTTGTTATGTTTTTTGTTTTTTGTTTTTTTTGTTTTTTGTTTTTTTTTGTTTTTTTTTGTTTGTTTGTTTGTTTGTTTGTTTGTTTACATAGGATCTGCATGGTTTCCACAGAGCAATACAAGACAGCCAGAGATACACAGGAAAACCCAACCTTCCAAACTGAAGAGAGAGAGAGAGAAAGAGAGAGAGAGAGAAAGAGAGAGAGAGAGAGAGAGAGAGAGAGAGAGAGAGAGAGAGAGAGAGAGAGACAGAGAGAGAGGAAAGAGAGAGGAAGGAAGGAAGGAAGGAAGGAAGGAAGGAAGGAAGGAAGGAAGGAAGGAAGGAAGGAAGGAAGGAAGCAAGGAAGGAAGGAAGGATGGATGGATGTCCCTGGCCATGTATAACCAAATAGCAGGATCCAGTCACCACATTGTGCAGAAGAGGAAAATCTAGTTTACCTTGGGTAGTGGGAGAACAGAATGGCAGTGCATCATTTGATTCCATCTCTTCTTGACAGTTTCCAAATATTGTATATACTATTGGAAGGAATACAAGATCAACATGCCCTTACAACAGGGTGAGTGGTTGTATGAACTCTAAGAATCCCTCCTTGTTGTATTGGTCTGTAGATATCCATAAATAGAGATAAGAAAACAGCTGTTCTGACAACAACTTCTAGGAAGATTACATGCAGGTGAGTTTTAGATTTCTATTTTATGCCCACTCTCCTACACCCAGAAAGATGTGAGGTCCCACTGTGAGGTTGCAGTTTTGCTTGCCTGGCAATCTTGGTCACAGAGAATGGCACTAAAGTATTATGGCTTTAAATTCAAGTTTGAGGTGGCCTTGGAATGACAAGATGCTCTTGGGCATCCCATAGATGGAGGCTATATAAGAAAGCCCATGTCTGCAAATCAGACTGTGGGAACTTTGCCTTCCACTCCAGGACCTTTGGGGTCTACCCAAATCACTGTGGTGGTCTCAGAGTCTTTGTCATCTGATCAGAAGTCTCTGGGAATTTCTTTATCTTCACCAGGAACTCTAGGCTCTTCACCTTCCTTAGAGGCTTTTGGACATTCCCTTTCTTTCTTTCTTTTTCTTTTTTTTTTTTCTTTATTCAGCATAATTATTGTTTATTCTCTTTTTTAATATATTTTATTACATATTTCCTCAATTATATTTCCAATGCTATCCCAAAAGTCCCCCATACCCTCCCCCCTCTCCCCCATTTCCCTACCCACCCATTCCCATTTTTTTTTTGGCCCCTGTACTTGGGCATATAAAGTTTGTGTGTCCAATGTTCCTCTCTTTCCAGTGATGGCCAACTAGGACATCTTTTGATACATATGCAGCTAGACTCAAGAACTTCGGGGTACTGGTTAGTTCATAATGTTGTTGCACCTACAGGGTTGCAGATCTCTTTAGCTCCTTGGGTACTTTCTCTAGCTCCTCTATTGGGAGCCCCGTGCTCCATCCAATAGCTAACTGTGACCATCCACTTCTGTGTTTGCTAGGCCCCGGCATAGTCTCACAAGTGACAGCTATATCAGGGTCTTTCAGCAAAATCTTGCAAGTGTATGCAATGCTGTCATCGTCTGGAGGCTAATTATGAGATGGATCCCTGGATATGGCAGTCTCTAGATGGTCCATCCTTTTGTCTCAGATCCAAACTTTATCTCTGTAACTCCTTCCATGGGGGTTTTGCTCCCAATTCTAAGAAGGGGCAAAGTGTCTACACTTTGATCTTCATTCTTCAGTTTCATGTGTTTTACAAATTGTCCCTTGTATCTTGGGTATGCTAAGTTTCTGGGCTAATATCCACTTATCAGTGAGTCCATATCATTTGAGTTCATTTGTGATTATGTTACCTCACTCAGGATGATGCCCTCCAGGTTCAACCATTTTCCTAGGAATTTCATAAATTCATTCTTTTTAATAGCTGAGTAGTACTCCATTGTGTAAATATATCACATTTTCTGTATCTATTCCTGTGTTGAGGGGCATCTGTTTTCTTTCCAGCTTCTGGCTATTTTAAATAAGGCTGCTATGAACATAATGGAGCATCTGTCCTTCTTACTGGTTTGCACGTCTTCTGGATGTATGCCCAGGAGAGGTATTGCGGGATCCTCCGGTAGTACTATGCTCAATTTTCTGAGAAACCGCCAGACAGATTTCCAGAGTGGTTGTAAAGCTTGCAATCCCACCAACAATGAAGGAGTGTTCCTCTTTCTCCACATCCTCGCCAGCATCTGCTGTCACCTGAATTTTTGATCTTAGCCATTCTGACTCGTTTGAGATGGAATCTAAGGGTTGTTTTGATTTGCGTTTCTCTGATGATTAAGGATGTTGAACATTTTTTCAGGTGTGTACTGGCTAGTTTTGTGTCAGCTTCACACAGCTGGAGTTATCACAGAGAAAGGAGCTTCAGTTGGGAAATGCCTCCATGAGATACAACTGTAAGGCATTTTCTCAATTAGTGATCAAGGGGGGAGGCCCCTTGTGGGTGGTGTCATCTCTGTGCTGGTAGTCTTGGTTCTATAAGAGAGCAGGCTGAGCAAGCCAGGGAAAGCAAGCCAGTAAAAGAACATCCCTCCATGGCCTCTGCTCAGCTCCTGCTTCCTGACCTGCTTGAGATCCAGTCCTGATTTCCTTTGGTGATGAACAGCAGCATGGAAGTGAAAGCCGAATAAACCCTTTCCTCCCCCAACTGGCTTCTAGGTCATGATGCTTGTGCAGGAATAGAAACCCTGACTAAGACAAGGTGCTTCTCTGACATTCAGTATTCCTCAGGTGAGAATTATTTGTTTAGCTCTGAGCCCCATTTTTTAATGGGGTTATTTGATTTTCTGGAGTCCACTTTCTTGAGTTCTTTATATATATTGGATATTAGTCCCCTATCTGATTTACGATAGGTATAGATTCTTTCTCAATTTGTTGGTGGCCTTTTTGTCTTATTGACAGTGTCTTTTGCATTGCAGAAGCTTTGCAGTTTCATGAGGTCCCTTTTGTCAATTCTCAATTTTACAGCACAGGCCATTGCTGTTCTATTCAGGAATTTTTCCCCTGTGCCCATATCTTCGAGGCTTTTCCCCACTTTCTCCTCTATAAGTTTCACTGTCTCTGGTTTTATGTGGAGTTCCTTGATCCACTTAGATTTGACCTTAGTACAAGGAGATAAGAATGGATATATTCACATTCTTCTACATGATAACCACCAGTTGTGCCAGCACCATTTGTTGAAAATGCTGTCTTTCTTCCACTGGATGTTTTTAGCTCTCTTGTCGAAGATCAAATGACTATAGGTGTGTGGGTTCATCTCTGGGTCTTCAATTCTGTTCCATTAGTCTACTTGTATGTCACTATACCAGTACCATGCAGTTATTATCACAATTTCTCTGTAGTATAGCATTAGGTCTGGAATGGTGATCCAACCAGAGGTTCTTTTATCCTTGAGAAGAGTTTTTGCTATCCTAGGTTTTTTGTTATTCCAGATTAATTTGCAGATTGCTCTTTGTAATTCGTTGAATAATTGAGATGGCATTTTGATGGGGATTGCATTGAATCTGTAGATTGCTTTTGGCAAGATAGCCATCTTTACAATGTTGATCCTGCCAATCCATGAGCATGAAAGATTATTCCATCTTCTGAGATCTTCTTTAATTTCTTTCTTCAAGACTTGAAGTTCTTATCATAGAGATCTTTCACTTCCTTAGTTAGAGTCACGCCAAGGTATTTTATATTATTTGTGACTATTGAGAAGGGTGTTGTTTCCCTAATTTCTCTCTCAGCCTGTTTATCTTTTGTGTAGAGAAAGGCCATTGACTTGTTTGAGTTAATTTTATATCCAGCTACTTCACCGAAGCTGTTTATCAGGTTTAGGAGTTCTCTGGTGGAATTTTTAGGATCACTTATATATACTATCTTATCATCCGCAAAAACTCATATTTTGACTTCATCTTTTCCAATTTGTATCCCCTTGATCTCCTTTTGTTGTCTAATTACTCTGGCTAGGACTTCAAGTACAATGTTGAATAGGTAGGGAGAGAGTAGACAGCCTTGTTAAGTCCCTGATTTTAGTGGGATTGCTTCAAGCTTCTAACCATTTACTTTGATGTTGGCTTCGGGTTTGCTGTAGATTGCTTTTATCATGTTTAGGTATGGGCCTTGAATTAATGATCTTTCCCAGATTTTTTATCATAAATGGGTGTTAGATTTTGTCAAATTCTTTCTCCCCATCTAACGAGATGATCATGTGGTTTTTGTCTTTGAGTTTGTTTATATACCGGATTACATTGATGGATTTCCATATATTAAACCATCCCTGCATCCATGGAATAAAACCTCCTTGGTCAGTATGGATTGCTTTAATGTGTTCTTGGATTCGTTTAGCGAGAATTTTATTGAGTATTTTTGCATAGATATTCATAAGGGAAATTGGTCCGAAGTTCTCTATCTTTGTTCAATCTTTTTGTGGTTTAGGAATCAGAGTAATTGTGGCTTCATTGAATGAGTTGGGTAGCGTACCTTCTACTTCTATTTTGTGGAAGAGTTTGTGCAGAATTGAAATTAGATCTTTGCAGGTGTGATAGAACTCTGCACTATACCCATCTGCTCCTGTGCTTTTTTTGGCTGGGTGACTATTAATAACTGATACTATTTCTTTAGGGGATATGGGAATGTTTAGATCCTTAACTTGATCTGGTATCTGTCTAGAAATTTGTCCATTTCAGCGGGAAGTGGTGGCGCACGCCTTTAATCAGAGCACTTGGGAGGCAGAGGCAGGCGGATTTCTGAGTTCGAGGCCAGCCTGGTCTACAAAGTGAGTTCCAGGACAGCCAGGACTATACAGAGAAACCCTGTCTTGAAAAACCAAAAAAAAAAAAAAAAAAAGAAATTTGTCCATTTTGTTAAGGTTTTCCAGGTTTTTTTAGTGTAGCCTTTTGTAGAAGGATCTGATGGTGTTTGGATTTCTTCAGGATCTGTTGATTATCTTCCTTTGCATTTCTGATTTTGTTAATTAGGATGCTGTTCCTGTGCCCTATAGTGAGTCTGGCTAAGGGTTTATCTATCTTGTTGATTTTCTCAAAGGACCAACTCTTCGTTTGGTTAATTCTTTTAATAGTTCTTCTTGTTTCCAGTTGGTTGATTTCGCCCCCGAGTTTGATTATTTCCAGCTGTCTAATCCTATTGGGTGAATTTGTTTCCTTTTGTTCTAGAGCCTTTAGATGTTTTGTCATGCTGCTAGTGTGTGCTCTCTCTAGGTTTTTTTTTTTTTTTTTTTTTTTTTTTTTTTTTTTTTTTTTTTTGGAGGCACTCAGAGCTATGAGTTTCCCTCTTAGAAATGCTTTCTTTGTGTCCCATAGGTTTGGGTATGTTGTGGCTTCAATTTCATTAAACACTAAAAAGTCTTTAATTTCTTTCTTTATTCCTTCCTTGATCAAGGTATCATTGAGAAGAGTGTTTTTCAGTTTCCTCGTGAATGTTGGCTTTCTATTATTTATGTTGTTATTGAAGATCAGCCTTAGTCCATGGTGATCTGATAAGATGCATGGGACAATTTCAATATTTTTATATCTGTTGAGGCCTGTTTTGTGACCAATTATATGGTCGGTTTTGGAGAAGGTCCCATGAGGTGCTGAGAAGAAGGTATATCCTTTTGTTTTAGGATAAAACATTCTTTAGATATCTGTTAGTTCCATTTGTTTCATAACTTCTCTTAGTTTCACTGTGTCCCTGTGTAGTTTCTGTTTTCACGATCTGTCCATTGATGAAAGTGGTGTGTTGAAGTCTCCCACTATTATTGTGTGAGGTGCAATGTGCGCTTTGAGCTTTACTAAAGCATCTTTAATGAAGGCGGCTGTCCTTGCATTTGGAGCATAGATAATCAGAATTGAGTGTTCCTCTTGGAGGAGTTTATCTTTGAAGAGTATGAAGTTTCCGTCCTTGTCTTTTTTGATAACTTTAGGTTGGAAGTCGATTTTATTCGATATTAGAATGGCTACTCCAGCTTTTTCTTCAGACCATTTGCTTGGAAAATTGTTTTCCAGCCTTTCATTCTGAGTTAGTGTCTGTCTTTTTCCGTGAATTGTGTTTCCTATAAGCAGCAATATGTTGGATTCTGTTGGGGCAGCCAGTATATTAGTCTATGTGTTTTTATTGGGGAATTGAGTACATTGAAGTTAAGAGAAATTACATAAAATTAATTGTTGCTTCCTGTTATTTTTGTTGTTTAAAGTTAGGATTCTGTTCCTGCAGCTGTCTTCGTTTATGTTCATTGAAGGATTACTTTCTTGCTTTTGTTGGTATTAGTTTCCGTTCCTATATTGATGTTTTTCATTTTATTATACTTTGAAGGGCTGGATTCATTGAAAGATATTTTGTGAAATAGGTTTTATCATAGAATACTTTGGTTTTTCCATCTACAGTAATTGAGAGTTTTGCTGGGTATAGTATCCTGGGCTGGCATTTGTTTCCTCTTAGGGTCTGCATGACATCTGTCCAGGATCTTCTGGCTTTCATAGTCTCTGATGAGAAGAATGTTGTAATTCTAATAGGCCTGCCTTTATATGTTACTTGACCTTTTTCCCTTACTGCTTTTAATATTCTATCTTTATTTAGTGCATTTGTTATTCTGATTATTGTGTCGGGAGTAATTTCTTTTCCGGTCCAGTCTATTTGGAGTTCTGTAGGCTTCTTGTATGTTCACGGGCACGTCATTTTTTAGGTTTGGGAAGTTTTCTTTTATAATTTTGTTGAAAATATTTGCTGGCCCTTTAAGTTGAAAATCTTCATTTTCATCAACTCCTATTATCTGTAGGTTTGTTCTTCTCATTGTGTCCTGGATTTCCTGGATGTTTTGAGTTAGGATCCTTTTGCGTTTTGTATTTTCTTTTTTTTTTTTTTCTTTTAGAATTTTTTTTTATTTTATTTTCTTTTTTTACCTGTCCTGAGTTTTGGAGCCTGTATGCACAATGTAACTTTTAACTAATCTCTAATATCTTAGCCAGTCCTTGATTTACCTGGGCAAGGAAGGCAGGTCCATTACCTTGGGAAGATTTCTTTTAGGATCTTTTTGGCTATCACATTGGCCATCTCAGTCTTTTAACTGTAAGGCTACTGCCATTCGTGTACCAGCTTGAACTCTCAGACCAAGAATGATCTGATCCTTCAGATCATTTTGAGTACCAGTTTTTTCTATCAGAATGTCAGTGCAGGGATGAGTATGTGAAGTCTTGGGCAGTAGGGTAGAGATTGAGGACAGCAGGTAGAGCGAAGGTCACTCGTTCAGTTAACAAAAAGCTCTGATAATGTGTCACAGGAGCGTTGGTAGTCATCTATCAGTCAGGAGGGTTTCGGATAATGCTTTTAAGTGTGTGGGGTGCCACTACAGTTATTTGCTGTCCCAAAGTGAGCTTATCAGCATCTTTGATAAGTAGAGCTCTTGCAGCAATAGCTTGTAGGCAAGAAAACCACCTGCTGGCAACAGGGTCTAACTTCTTGGATAGGTAAGCCACTGGCCTTTTTCAAAGTCCTAAAGTCTGAGTAAGAATTCTTTTGGTGACCCCTGATCTCTCTTTTACATAAAGAGTGAAAGGCTTGGTTAGGTCAGGCAAAGGCTGACCATCATTAGGGCCTTTTTTATTTCACTAAAGGCTTTCTGGTGATCTGGGGTCTACACAGACACTTCCCCTTCCTTGGTTAGGGAGTACAACGGGCAGGTAAGGTAGCCAACCCAGGTATCCAGAGCCTGCAGAAACCAGCAGTGCCCAAGAATTTTCTTACTTGCCTTGGTGTAGTTATAGACTTTTTTTGTTTTTTTGTTTTTTTTGGCTTTATTTAGCCACTGCTTCCCATCTCGAAAGGTGTATTTTAAATAAGTAACTTTAATCTGACACAGCTGAGCCTTTTTAGCTGAGGCTCGGTCTTCTGTTGCCCAGATTTCTTGTCTAGATCTTGTCTTTTTCTTTTTCTCTTATCACTGTGGCCAAGATTCTAGTCAAATTTCTCTCTTGTTTACGATCCCTCTTGTCTTCTCTTTTTTTGCCTCTCGCCCCCCCCCCTCTCTCTCTCTCTCTCTCTCTCTCTCTCTCTCTCTCTCTCTCTCTCTCTCTCTCTCTCTCTCTCTCCGTTTGTAATATGCCTTTTCTGCCTCTTACTTACTGGTTTTACTCTAAATATTTTTCATTTGGTGTTTCTCTCTCATCTCGGACCTCTCTAATCTCTTTTATCTCTATTTTTACTATTATCTATTTCTCCTCAGTCTGCCGAAGCTTTGCTTTTTCTTACAGTCTAAGGTCACCTTTTTCTAGACCTCTATACGCATTTGTCAGAGCCTGGTGATTAGACTTGTAGGTGCTCTTTACCTGGGACAGAAGTTTTAAGTGGGCAGATGTCTCCCTCGCTGGTTAGCAGCTTAGGGTGAGACCACCCTAGAAGAGAAAACATGTGAGGCAGGGAAGGGAAGGCAGCTCTCACAGATGGCTGCACCAGGCAACTCAGGGATGCAGGGGAAGGTGGCAGAAGAGGTGACTCTAGTTGGCCCTAGGAAGCCAGCAGAGGCCAGTGCTGGGGGACCCCCCGCAGGCCTCGCCCCTCTTTCTTTTCTTGCCTGTCCTGCAGGTGGTGAAATGTGTGGTGGTGGTGGGGCAGGCATCCCGGGGAAACCTCCATATCGGTGTTCCTGGGCCACAGTTTCCCACGTAGCGCCTTGTCTCGGCCAGTGCATGCTGCTGCTGCTGAAGTTCTCAGTCCAGCCCTGTAGCTGCATGCAGCTCCAAGGGGTCTTTCGGGGTTCCTGGGTCATGCAGATCTCCGTGGAACCTCCAAATGAAAGAACCTAGTGGGGAAACCCCCACTCAATTCTTGTTCGGTGTGCATCCAAGAATCACGAACAGACGATCATCTTAATGTAAAAGCGTGAGGTAATTTAATGACGGAGCTCTGGGCCGACACTTATCTCCCACAGGAGACAGAGTTGTCGACCACATGGTGGAGCCACAATAGAGGAGCTCTGGATCGACACTATCTCTTGCAGAAGACAGTGGTATCGACCTGTATTTTCTTTGATTGTTGTGCCGATGTTCTCTATGGAATCTTCTTCACCTGAAATTCTCTCTTCAATCTCTTGCATTCTGTTGCTGATGCTTGCATCTATGGTTCCAGATTTCTTTCCTAGGGTTTCTATCTCCAGCGTTGTCTCACTTTGGGTTTTCTTTATTGTGTCTACTTCCCTTTTTATGTCTTGCATGGCTTTATTCAATTCCATCACCTGTTTGGTCATGTTTTCCTGCAATTCTTTTAGGATTTTTTCTGTTTCCTCTTTAAGGTCTTCTACCTGTTTAGCTGTGTTCTCCTGTATTTCTTTAATGAGTTATTAAAGTTCTTCTTGATGTCCTCTACCATCACCATGAGTTATGCTTTTAAGTCTGGGTCTTGCTTTTTGGATGTTTTGGGGTGCCCAGGACTAGGTGATTGGGAGTGTTGTTTTCTGATGATGGTTAGTTGAATTGATTTCTGTTAGTAGGATTCTTATGTTTGCCTTTCGCCATCTGGTAATCTCTGAAGCTAGTTGTTATAGTTGTCTGTGATACGAACTTGTTCCTCAGGTGACTCTGTTAGCCTCTATCAGCAGACTAGCTCTATCCTTAGCTTCAGTGGTCAGAGTACTTTCTGCAGGCAAGCTCTCTTCTTGCACAGAAGGTGGCCAGATTTCAGTTGTTCGAACCTGCCTCCTGGCAGAGGTTGTGTTCCACTCACCAGAGGTCTTATGATCCCGTGGAGGGTCCTGTGAGGAACTTGGGGGTGTCCAGAAACTCCACGTGAAAGGAACCCCAGTGCTAGGGTGGACTGGATGGGACTTTTGCCCCTGTTTAGGCTAGGTTATCTGCATCCCTAGTTAATGCAATCTCAGGTCCTGCGAGAATGGATTGGTGCAGACGCTGTGTTCCATGCACCAGAGATCTTAGGATCCCATGGGGGATCCTGTGTGCGTCCTTGCAGGTGTCAGCAGACTCCCCGGGCAATGCACCCCAATGCTGTAGTGGACCCGAAGGCTTAATTTATATCTTAATTTCTTTATATTTCTTTTTTTTTTCTTTCGTTCTTTCTTTTTTTTTTTTTTTTTTTTCGAGTTTTTTGGAGACTGTTTTTCTCTGTGTATCCCAGGCTGTCCTGGAGCTCCCTCTGTAGACCAGACTGGCCTTGAACTCAAAAATCCCCTACCTTTTCCTCCCAATTGCTGGGTTTAAAGGCATGGGCCGCCATTGCTTGGCAACACTAAAACTATGAAACACCAAAATTAAAAACACTCAAATTTTAAATAAGTATTCAAGAACAAGAACAGCAAAATAACCTAAGAAAAGCACTAAAATGCAAAAAAAAAGAAAAGAAAAAAAAATAAACAAAAAATAAAAAAAAAAAAACCCTGAAGGATAAATAAAACCTCAAAACACTAAAACACACTAAAATCATTTAAAGAAACAGAAAAAAAATACTAAAAATAAACTAGAAGCCTGAAAAAAAGACAAATAAACACTCTAAAACACTCGTCTAAAAACCCTACAAACACTAAAAAAAATCCTAAAAATCTTAAAAAAACACACAAGAAGCCAAAAATATCACTAAACTTATTTTTGTTTTCTTTCTTTCTTTCTTTCTTTCTTTCTTTCTTTCTTTCTTTCTTTCTTTCTTTCTTTCTTTCTTTCTTTCTTCTTCTTCTTCTTCTTCTTCTTCTTCTTCTTCTTCTTCTTCTTCTTCTTCTTCTTTTTTTTTTTTTGAGTTTTGGAGACGGGGTTTTTCTGTGTAACCCTGGCTGTCCTGGGGCGTCCTCTGTAGACCATGATAACCTTGAACTCTTAAATCTATCTACCTCTGCCTCCCAAGTGTAGGATTAAAGGCAAGGTCACCACTGCCTGCTAACACTAAAACTCTTAAACCCCAAAAATATAATTCTTAATTTAAAAAAAAGAAAAAAAAAACTCAAGAAAACAAAAAATAGAAACAGTAAAATGCTAAAAATACCCTAAAGCCTAATAAGAACTGAAAATCACTAAAACACCGGACCAAATAGCACTCTGAACCCAAAAGAAGGAGCTCCTCAGCGTCCCTCCTCATTCAGAAAGCTTGGATGATTGCATTGCTACCTCAAGCAAAAGTGCAAAGTGAGTAATATCAGAACTGGCCAGTGCAGGCACAAGGACAGCTTCTCCATGGGCTCTGGACTGGCCCGTGCAGGCTTGACGACAGCCACTTTCCAGCTGAGGACTGACCCGTGCAGGCACAAGGACACTCACTTTCAAGGCTCAGGACTGGCCCATTCAGGCATGAGGACAGCCTCTCTCCAGGCTTGGGACTGGCCCGTGCAGGCATGAGGACAGCAGTTCTCGAAGTTTGCTTGATTCCTGAGGCCAACGGCCACTCTAGTTCTGTGTGCTTGGCCTTCAGGACACGTTCACAGTTCTAGGGAGAGAGAGCCTCTCTCAGAGGAAGCTGCTTAAGCGTTTATTTTATTTATTTATTTATTTATTTATTTATTTATTTAGCCTCGAGTAACCATTTGTAAGTACATTCGCTGCCCCTTTCATGGGCAGTGGCCCATTTCATGTTTCTTGAACAATGTCCTTCACAATTAAATGGCCAGACATGTGGAGAGAGGGCAGCAAGCCTCAGCCTGGACTTTACCCTCTGACCACAGACCATCGGTTTCCCAGCCTCCACAGCCTGGGACCCCCTTCACTGTCCCCCAACCAGATGGTAACACCTTACCCCAACAGGGTCAGCACTTGACCAGCAGAGACCCGAGGGATTTTGCTACTCCGGGGCCCCTTAGACCAACTGGGTAAAAGTTCAGGTGCCCAAATCCCTATGAAGACCAGAGATTCAAAAAACCTGATGCACATGTGACAGATAAGCTACTGAAACTCAAAGCTCTTGTCAAGGCTTCGGCCAAGAAGAGGACCTCGGACCCTCTGAAGGATCTAAAAAAGAACAAAAAAATGGACACTTACACTTCCTCTGAAGGTTCCTGAGAGCACAAGTCACCCACTGACCAGGGATACCAGACCATCTGTTTTATAGCACGCCACCAGAAAAAGAGTAGCCTCCTCTTCTGTGCCCATCCCTGGGAAGGTGACAAGAAGCCAGTCTATATCCACTGTGTTTGAAGAACCTATGGATTTTGACCAGTTGGGTGCCAGAGTGCCTGCAACATCTTTTAAACATGAGGCAGGAGATACCAGACAAAAGTTCAAAGAAGATCACACAGTGCATGGGCCATCTTCTGCTGGACAACATGGACAGGTAATTTCCCCGCACATTCAAGGTTCCCCACATCCTTCCCGATTTAGCCAGGAAGATCTGGGATCTTCCACTTCTCCAAAAGATGCTCAGGGACTGTCGCTATCCACCCAACATGCTCAGGGACTGTCCCTATCAACCCAAGATGTTCTGGAACTAACCAGATATTTCCAAGAGTCTATGGGACATTCCACTTCTGCCCAAGCATCCCAAAGACTTCCCACTTGTGCTGAAAGGAAAATCATACATGCCTCCTCTTCCAGAAGGAGTTCTAAAAGGATGTCCCCTACCCTACATAACTCATCTTTCCAATTCTCCTCCAAAGCATGTTGGACAAGACTCCTCTGTTCAAGGGGACCTACCACAGGCCCCATCAGACAAGGAGGGATCCAAACCTCCTTCTCCCAAAGGTAACGTCAGAGATTTCTCCTTTGTCCCAAATGCACCGAGTTCCATCTCCTTTCCCCAAGAGAGTTCATGTTTGACAGCTGCCAAAGCAGAGCATGGAGATAAGTCCTGTCACAAAGAGAGCCAAAGATGTTCCCCTTCTCCCCCAAAGTGCTCTATGCAATCTGCTTCTCGTAAAGTTAGTTTGAGACGTGACCCTGTTGACCAAGGGGATTTCAGAACTTCCCCTTTAAACCAAGAGCGCTTTCAAAGTCCTCTACCATTAAAAAACGGGCTCAGATCATCTCTTACAGTCCAAAGGGAAAGAAATGCAAACATGATTCCCCAAGTGAGCCTCAAACCGCTCATATCTGCCCAATCAGAGACAAAAATTTCCACACTTATACCTGGAGCTCAAGGACCTTTGCCATCCTTAGAAGGGGCTCTTGAGAGTTTCACACATAGGCTAGATGTGATAGAAACTCCCGAGTCTTCCAAAGGGACTCTTGTGCCTTCTGCACAAACACAAAGTGAACTAGAACCATCAACATCTTCGCCAGGGGTTCTGAAACCTTCTCTATCTGTAAGGGGGCCACTAGGATTATCTCCCTCTATGGAAGAACATCAAAGACATGTTCTTAAATCTGCTCTCCCACAGAAAGGAAGATTAAATCATTCTCCTGCTATGAAAAGTGATCCTGAACATTCTCATTCTAGCAGAGGACTGAAAGATGCTCTCTCCAAACAATGGGTCCTCAGAAAGTCCCGATCTGATCAAGAATTATTCAAATATCCCCTACCAGCCAAAAGGGCCCTCCTGACTTGTCATCAGGTCCCAAACAGCCGAGATTCTGCCAAAATGCTTCCAGGGAGCCAAACAAGCTCCATCTTTGTACAGTGTGCTGAGACCATACAACCCTCCATGCAGCCCTTGGGGGCGCTGGTACATTATGTATCTGTAGGAGAAGCTGTAAAGAATTCCCCATATACACCAAAGATGCTAGGATTTCCAAAACCTGTACAGGATTCTCTGAGTATTACCCTATCACATAAAGGGATTGTAGGACAGGATACCTCTACAAAAGGAATTATAGGCACAGTCCCATCTTTAGAAAGGACTCGCGGTTGTTACACATCTACAAAAGATGTTCTAGGACAGATTCCATCTGTACAGTAAGTTCTGGATCCAATCCAATGTGAATAAGGTGCTATGGGATGTGATTTGCACACACAAGAGTCTGTAGCATCCTGTACAGCTAAAGAAGGGAATTCCTTGGATTCTACCTGTGCACAAGAATCCATAGGACCTCCCCAAATTTCACAGGAGACTATGAGAACTACCCTATCTCCTCAAGAGGATCAGCCATCTTCCCCAAATACACAAGATGCTATAGACCCTTATCCACATGGACAAAGGGCCGTTCGTCCTTCTCCATGCCAACACATGTCTCCAGAATATCTTCCAAATGCCCAGAAAGCTCTGGGTTCTACTTCATCTTCAAAAGACCCGTGGAACCTGTTTTGACCATCAAGTTGGCTAAGACACCTGATACTTCTAGACAGAAGTTGTTATCCCCTTTTTCAGCTGAAGAAAGTTTTCTTGGAACTTCCATGAGTACACAAGTAGGGCTAGAAATCTCCCTACCTGCCCAAGAGTCTCTTAGATCTCTCAAATATGTCCATGATGCTCTAGGAGAGGCCACATCTACAGAGGTATCTCTAGGCCCTTCCCCTCATTCTGAAGCCACAATCAAGTCTTGTATAGGTACACAAGACACATTAAGACCTTCCCCATCTGTGCAGATGGTCATAGGATCTACCATATCTGAACAGGCACTTTAAAATTATGCAAGTCCCATTTTATCAGAAGTTCTGGAGTCTCCTTTGTCAAAGTGTTGTTGAATGTAATATGATTATTAGGATGTTTGGACTCACATACAAGTAATGCTAGTCATCTTCCAGAACTGCTGTTAAGAACAGTAAGATTATACTATACATGTCATGTATTATTCCTTTTAGAATTAGACTATTCCTGACAAGTCTGAAATTCCTAGAACACAGTTTTACCTGTTTGCTCAGTACATCTATATATATAGTGTGTGTGTGTGTGTTTGTGTGTGTGTGTGTGTGTGTTTGTAGCAGTGGTGGCCCATGACTTAAATCCCAGCAACTGGGAGAAACAGTTAGAAGGATTTTTGAGTTCAAGACCAGCTTGGTCTACAGAGGGAGTTCTTGATCAGCCAGAGAAACCCAGTCTCTAAAAACTCAAACAACTAAAATCAAGAAACAAGGTAATGTACTCTTTCCAATAGTATTTAGTAAAGTGAATAAAACAGCAATGGCATGTGCTGTAAGATCGAGGATTGACAAATGGTACCTCATGAAACTGAAAATCTTCTGCAAGGCAAAAGACACCGTCAATAAGAAATAAAGGTCACCAACAGATTGGGAAAGGATATTTACCTATCTTAAATCAGATAGGGGACTAATATCCAATATATATAAAGAACTCAAGAGGGTGGACTCCAGAAAATCAAAGGACCCCATTAAAAAATGGGGCTCAGAGCTAAATAAAGAATTCTCACCTGAGGAACACCGAATGGCTGAGAAACACCTATGTTGAATAGAATTGTAGGTTTTTTTTTTTTTTTTTTTTTTTTAAGGAATTAATTATGAATCTTGCCTAGAGAGCAAGGCAAAAAAAAAAAACAATAAAAGTGGTTCAAATAGAGAAATTTGAAGTCACATAATTTTAGTAATAAATAGCATAACCTGACACAAAAAACCCCTAGAGACCTTCTAGAAAGCTCTTAGATCAGATGTATAAGTTCAACAAAATAATAGAATAATCAGGATATAAAATCTAGTGGACAGAATCATTGGTTGAATTGGAGAAAGACTGAAGGAGTCTGACGTCACAGGCCCCTCCCATGACATGCACTTCCTGCCCTGGGCCTGAGTGACTGAAAAGCCTTGACCCCCTGGCCCCGCCCCCTGCAGCTCACTTCTTGCCCCTGGACCTCGCCTCTCTGGCCTCTGTCAGAGGCTTCGTCAGTGACTTCAGGGCCATGGGAATCCCCCTGCACCTGCTTGTTATATTTAAATAAAAAATATCCCATGAGTTCCTGAACAGAAATGATTTTTATTTTTTTATTTTTATTTTATTTTTATGAGAGTCCATTGGGTCAAAGGGGTACATTTTATGACCTCGATCGTCACTTTATGAGTCTTCAAATACTATAGCACATTGTTTCACAAAATGGTTTTATAATTTTTGGGGTCTTTTTAGGGTTCTTGAGGTTTTGTTGAATTTTAGGGCAGTTTTTAGGGGTTGTACCTCTACCTCCCAAAGTACTGGAATTATTCACATCAACATTTCTGGTTTTTTAGACTTAAGGTTTTTTCGTGTCTTTTTAGGGTTCTACAGATTATTATTATTTTAGGTTGTTTAAAGCTTTTTAAAAAACATACCTAAACCACATGATCATCTCGTTAGATGCTGAGAAAGCATTTGACAAAATCCAACACCCATTTATGATAAAAGCTCTTTATCAGGTTTAGATTCTCTCTGGTGGAATTTTTTTTGCTTCCGTTTGTTTCTTCTTAGATTAGCAAATTAAGATTGTGAAAATGGCTCTTTTGGAAAATCAGAGGTCTTTTGTATTTAAAGAACCCATATAATGGCAGAATCTCTCTGTCCCTGTCTCTGTATCTGTCTCTGTCTCTCTAAGTCTCTGTCTCTCTGTCTCTCTGTCTCTCTGTCTATCTCTGTCTTTCTCTCTGTCTCTTTCTCTGTCTCTCAATCTCTCTGTCTCTCAATCTCTCTGTCTCTCTGTCTCTCTCTGCCACTCTCTGCCTCTCTCTGTCTCTGTCTGTCTCTGTGTCTGTCTCTCTCTCTCTGTCTCTGTCTCTCTCTCTGTCTCTGTCTCTGTCTCTGTCTCTGTCTCTGTCTCTGTCTCTCTCTCTCTCTCTTTCTCTCAGGCTGCCTAAGAATCAATAGTTCTCTATTGCTTCAGTTCTGTGCTCCCTGCCATGATGATTGACCAAAGTTCTGACGCTGTATCCCATCGTCCAAATAAATGCTTTATTATCTAATAATAGCCTTAACCATGGTGTCACTTCACTGCAATAGAACAGTGACTAAGACAGGATCAAGCCAATAAACAGTGTTTCCTGTTATCACTTCAAGTTCCTATTTTTGGCTTCCTAGGAGATAGTCTGTAACCTGTAAGCAACTAACCCTTTTGTTCCCAAGTTATTTTTGATTGTAGTATTCTTTATGGTGAGAAAGAAGCAAACTAGATCAATTACCTGTCATATAGGTAATGAGTACATCTTACCTTTAAATTAAAATGAAACGTCTATACATTATTGTGTGTGGTTATAGGATAAGTGACAGTGATACTATTTGACATTTAGCTTCTGAAAGAATCTGTCCCACTTACTGTTTCTATTGTTGTAAGGATACACCAGGTCCATAGAGGAAACTACATAGAAAAGGTTTTATTCAGTTTATACTTCCACATTGCTGTTTATCACCAAAGAAGTTGGGACAGAACCTGAAAGAACACAGGATCATGGAGCCAGGAGCTCATGCATAGGCTATGGAGTGGTGATGCTTATTGACTTGCTCCTCAAATCTTGGATTTCACCATGCACACTGGACTGGGCAGTCTCCCACCAATTAAGTAAATGCTTGGGAGTTAGATCATATGGAGGCATTTTCTCAACTGAGGCTCCTCTTTTTAAAGAATTTAGATCTTGTCAAATTGCTATGAAACCAGTGTGGCATTCTGAATGTAGTTGGCCTATGAGGAGGTGTGGACTTGATGGAGTAGGTGTGTCCTTGATGGAGGAAGCATATCATTCTGGGTCTTTAAAGCTCTGTCCAGAGTGAAAGAGACTCTCCTCCTCGCTGCATGCAAAACAAATCTTTTCTCCTGGCTGCAATTGGATCAAGATGCATAACTCTCAGATTCCACTCCACCACCATGCCTGACAAGACACAACCCTGTTTCCTGCCTTGATGATGGTGGATTGAACCTCTGAACATGTAATGAATGTTGAAAAGCCCTCATGAAATATTGTCCCTTATGAGAGGCCTTGGTCATGGTGGCATTTCAAATGAATGAAACCCTAACTAAGACAACCAGCTAGTACAGAAACTCTCCCAGATATCAAAATTAATCAACAATAGAGAGTATTTCTAGTCATGCAGCATACAAACTTATTCAAGAGAGAAAAACAGCAATGAATGAGTACATGATAAGCCTCCCTCAAAGAGACACTCTTAGAGTGCAGATTTGGCCAAGGCAGACACCCATGAAGCTCAGGGGCTCCTCAGGAGAAGTGACCTACCAAGTGGGCAACCTCAAAGCATTTGAAACCCATGACAAACAGCATAGGAAAGATGTCAGCACAAATGCATTCGATACACCTTCTATGTTTTCTGAGAAGGAGGTCACAGACAAGTAAAAGACTGGAATTTCAAGGGCATAGACAGGTTGAAGTAGCACACAGATATGTAGATAGTCATACGTTTGGTGGAGAGCCAGGTGGAACAGACCAGTGTGGGAGATTTTGATGGTCATCTGGGTCATTCATCACAGATATCCAAAAGATCACAGGATTCATCAGAGGCAAAGAGTGCTCAGGAAGGAACACAGGATCTATTCAACACCTGAAATTACCTAACAGCATACTCATTTTATTTTCTGAATTACTTATTTGAACTGTACATAAAAAAATCATGGTGTTTATGATGTTTTAGGGAGACTCATATATATACTCTTAGATTTGGATTCACTAGTTATTCTGGTAAAATGTACTCTAAGAAACACACACACACACACACACACACACACACACACCACATTCTTCTGCAATGACTGGCTGGCTATTTGTTAATAAACAAAAGAAGCCAATGTGGATATGGCACAATTTTGACTATGTAAATGAACTTTCTATTCTTCCTGAGTCTCCTGCTTCATTTTGTGAGAATTCCTTCTTTGAATTTATTTATCCCTCAGTGTCCTCTACTCCTTTGTGTGTCCATTGTTCTTTTTAAATTTCACTATCAATTTGATCTTTCATACCTTCATCGTGGTTTCTTTTCTGCATGTAAATAATATTTTCTTAACATAGATATCTTTGTGGGATTAGAGAGATGACTCTAAATCCAGAAGACTGGATTTGGTTCTTGAATTCATATCCAAGGCTCACAATCACCATTAATGGCAGCTCCAGGGGACCCAACAACTCATATTTCTGTGGTCAACTGCACTCACAAGCACATGTCATACCCTCACACATATAAGAAAAGATAAAAATATTAAAAAGAGAGACAAGTTTCACTAGACTTCATTATTCAAATGAAACTTGATACTCTCTAATTGCTGAAACTGTTTGGATCATTTTTATGGATTACTCCTTATGTTCCAAGGCCAAATTCCTTTTATGTGTCACTCTTTCACCATCTTTGTTTCTTCCTCAGACATCATACCAGAGATTCTACTGATGTTATATCCTTCTCCCCTACTTAATAAACATCCTTCTTTTGCTGCGCTCCCTGCTCCACCACATCCCATCTCCAATTCCAGTCCTCCATACAGAGCAGAGATACTAAGTCCTATTAATTTTACCATGTGTGATATCAGATGTATGTACTGTTCTTCCACCATAGCCCATCTCTTCCACCAAAGTCTTATGTCATATCATGTCATATCATATCATGTCTATTCAACACCTGAAATTACCTAACAGCATACTCATTTTATTTTCTGAATTACTTATTTGAACTGTACATAAAAAAATCATGGTGTCATATCACACATTTTAAATTTTAGAGCAAAACAAATTTTATTGGCAATCATACTGGGTTTGTCAAAGACACTTAGGTAGACAACACAGGAAAACAAACATTTTTTTTCCTATTCTACAAGTTTATGGGCCTGTACTTTTGTGATTTTTTCACCTTAAGGAGTCTTTGACACCAGATTATAGACATAGATCTGGAGATCACCATGAAACTTGATAAAGTACACAGAAGGATTGGCACGAATTTGGTAAACAATCTTTCCAAGATTTTTGGAACCATCCTCTCTGGTGTATTGCACCCAGTTTCCTATTAAGAAGTCACTGTTATCATGTGATGTCACCTCAGCATGAGGAGTCTCTGGAATGATGTCAAGGTTACCTTCATCGTATTCATCCAGGAGCTCATAAATGTAGAGGACCGGATCCTTGTTGTAGCTAATGTAAAACCAGTCCTTCATGACTGGCACCTGGGCTAGCACCATCCCATTCCAGTTTTCCTCAGAGCCATGCTTTCCCTCAAATTTGTGTTGTACTGCTCTGCCAACCAGGCTTCTGGCGAGGTGGGCATCCCTTATCTGAGGAAATACTACATTGTGAGGCAAAACCTTAAGATTTAAAATCCTCTCATCACTGTGGAGCTCCAGTCCATAGACGCTGTCAATACCGTCATACTTCAGCAAATAAAGAGAAGGGTTTGTTGGCAGTTGATCTAGAACTATGGCCTTCCAATGGCTGACAGGTTCATTACCTTCCTTCCAACTGTGAGAAATTCTGCAGCCGACAATAATTCTCAGGGCCTGGGATGAAAGCATCCTCCTCCTCTTCTTTTTGAGGGATGTCATGCTCAGCCTCTTCGGAGGTATTGTCTTCTAAATGGCTGTAGAACTGGTGTATTAGGCCACAGCAACCCTGGTCCACTGTCTTGTGACTATCATTCTTTGTTCAATCATCATACTTGGCCATTGTCTGGGTTTGAAGATCTTGCCTGTTTAAACCAGAAACAATGCTGTTGTCTCTGTCATAAATATGAGATCTTAAAGGGCAATGGGTGTGGGGTGCGAGAGAATGCTGGACCAATGCTCTTCTTTAAGAGAACTTCTGGGTAGGTGAAGAAGGCTATGCTAATCAGCTGTGTGCTTCTAAAGTCAATTTTATCAAAATAAGAATTTCATAAGCCATTATGGTGCATGCATTTATTCCGAGCACTCAGGAGGCAGGGTCTGGCATTTTTCTGAGTTAGAGGCCAACCTGGTCTACAAAGTTAGACCCAGGGCAGCCAGTGACATACAGAGTATTCCTGTTTCAAATAGATCAAAAACAACAAAACAAACAAACAAACAAAACAAAGAACAAAATAACAAAAAACAAACAAAGAAAACAAACGAATAAAAAGAGAATTTAATAGGAGATGGTCGTGACCTAAGTCTTTAATCCCAGATTTCAAGGGGCAGTGGGAGGCTGACCTTTGTGACATCAAGGCTAGCTTGGTCTGACAGCCATAGCTACACACAGAGAAACTCAAAATAAAATTAAACAAACAAATAAACCAACGAACAAGGGATTCCAGGAAATGAACATAGGGAAATTAACAAGTAATTCTCTAGAGCTCAGAATAACATACTCAGATAAAAATTTCTTCAGCCCTGAGCTAATTTTCCTCTGCTGAGGAAACTTTCCTTAAATGGGTAGGTCAGTGTGGAAGTTGGTATGTCTGTTGCCCTCAAGGATCAAGCAGAATAGAATTAAAAAATGAGCCAGAGTTGTCACCATACCTCTCTTGTATTTGCATGTTCTGAGCTAGTTGGCTACTTTCACAAATATCTACCTAGGGACAGAGCACACAACTGGACTTCTGTATTGTGTCTCCAGACCCAGTCCCAGGCATATTATTGAAGCCATTGCATCTCCGACTTCAACAAGATCTCAACAAGTCCATGCCATATCAGCCATTTAGAAGTAATATCTTCTAAAATGCACATGGACAAAGGGGAGTTTTGGCATATTAGTGGTATTGTGAAGGAGATATTGTTAGCAAGGTTAATAAACTCAGGAGATCAAATAACCTAAACCATCCACCCTCCTAGATCCCAAACATGGGAGAAATTAGAATGTACAGTTACTTACTGTAGGAGGGAAAACATATAGCCTTAAGGAGCCATGAGAGCCCAAGATACTCCATAAATATACATACCCCAAACAAATGTCCTAGTTTTCAAGATTCTGTCTTCTGAACCAGGCCAGGCACCAAAAGCCTCTGGAAAAACTTTATGGGTCAGGAGCTGACCTGGCTTTCACACACCACTGTGAAGATACTGAACCCAGCTTCAAGGAATTCTAGTGTCTCCAAGTGGAATAGATGTGCAAACTCTGACCAGTGCTCTGTGACATCACCCTATCTCAGCTTACATCATAGAACCCCTATCAGGCTGGTTCCTTCTGGAGTTACACTCAGAAACATTGAGCATCTAGAATTTACATTTTCATATGGCCTCCTAAAAATCCAAAATAAATCCCTACAAAAATGGCCTGATTACCTGATTCACATTCTGCCCAAGTAGATTCACTCTTGTATCATTTTTATTGTGTATTTGTTTGTTTGTTTGTTTATTCTGGTTTTTTGGGGGGGTTGTTTTTATTTTCCTTCTGTGAAAGTCTTCAGTGTCTGACACACCAGCATTCTTGGTGGTTATTTTCCCTGTTACAATCTTCCCCTTGGTTATCTTTAAGCTGTTCTTGGAATCAGAAATGTTGCCAGACTCTTGAGGCAACACACTGGATAGCACACTATTCATTTTATCAAAACCCACAGTTAGAGGAAGACAATTTTTTATTCAAAGAAAGCTGGAGTTTGACAGGATTGAATACCTTGTATTGAAGCCAATGGCAATCATGAATTATGGATTCTTTGCAAAGTGCAAGGAAATCATAGTCCTTGGTCCTGCTTACAAATTTGAGATAAACTTAAAACAACCTGGTATCTAACAGTCACATTTTAAAGCTCTTTAAAGTTTACCAACATTTCTGGTTACAAGGAATTTCATAGATTGAATGCAGTAAAACAGGATGAAATAGATAATGTAATTTTACTTTTGAAATATGGGTTGACAGAATACTTTACACAGGTAAGTATGGAATTTACTTACAAATTAGAGGGCACTTTAATTGTTCATGCCACATAGATCTTCAGTTCTTCAAAAAAAAATCTTTTTCAGACTCCTCCACTGTCCCCACCACACTGTACATACTCTTCATAGTGGATGACACTAACTAATTAGTTAGACTCTTCCAGCTCAGCCATCAACAAAAGATCATTCCTTACAGATGTGGCCATATGTCAGTGTGATGAGGGCAGTCTTCATCTGAGGTACTATCTTCCCAGTTTGATTTTCGTTCCAATAATAATCTAAGAAGAACCACTAAACATCCATAATATCAATGTTGATTGTTATACTGTGTGAAATAGACAAGCTATGGAGGAAATATAGATGTCAACCACACGGTGAATTTCTTAAAATGAGAGAGAGAGAGAGAAAGAGAGACAGAGAGACAGAGAGACAGAGAGACAGAGAGACAGAGACAGAGAGAGTGTGAGACAGAGATAGAGACAGACAGACAGAGACAGAGAGACAGAGAGACAGAGAGACTGAGAGAGAGACAGAGGTATTTCTCATCTAAGTTTACTAGTGAAGGGTTTTGATTTCAGAAAGAATAGATGGTAATGAGAATTATGTTAGGTGAGACAAGCCAAACTCAAAATGACAATTGTCAAATTATAATTTTAATAAGGCACATTAAATAAAAGGAGATATTTTGAAACAGTATGGGCAGCAGCAGGGGGGCTGAGCAGATAGAAATGGAGAATAGTGGGGAGGATGAAGATGGTTAAAGAACAGTATAAACCTGTGAAAAGAGTCACAACAAAGTCCAGTGACTTGTACACTTAAAGCACATTGGTATTAAGTAGAAGATTCTAAATGATGGTTTGATTAAATTGGGAATTTTAGCTTCAAGATACTATAAAATTTATTTTTATGTTTCTAATCTCATGTGGATATTGCATTTTGGGCTAGATATGGTTGACAGGATATGGCAAGGTGTTTACATCTTTGTATAACATTATTCACCCTAAACACACGTCACTCAGTGGGCTGCCATGCTTTCATAGGGAAGGAAGTAGTTAGAGATTTTAAGTGTACATGAGGTAGAAAGAAAAATGCCCCCACATGACTATATATTTTCAAATATTCACCTTCATATGTTGTTTGAATGAGTTTCCCCAAATGTAATTTTCTGTAGACTGATCCTCAGGTTTTAATATATTAGGAAAAATTGGACTGGGTCAGGAGGGATAGGACCTACAAATAAAAATCAACGAATAATGCTGTCATAGGAAAGGTTTAATTATGACAGGGAGTTTGGTTCCCTCTTTTGTCTTTCTAGCCCATTGGATCCCTTCTGTGATTTCAACATCTCACTAGAATTTCTTTATCTACTGATAATGTCTTCTTCTTGAATTTCCTGACTCCTGAAAAGAAGTCATGCAAAATAGGCTTTATTGTATACTAGAAATCAGTGTCATTCTTTTTGTCAATACAACATGTATGATTATGTCTCAGAATCATGATCAACTGAGCCATAGGGGAAAATAATTAGGCTATTTGTGCTGACTAAAGACGAGATGAGTTCAGTGTTATCATGTGATCTCTTCATGAAAGAAAGCTGCATAGTGGGTGAGAATAGATTAGAGAGTTACAGCCCAGGAGGGACTCAGCCATCTGCTGTTGGCCTTGGAGATATAAAGGGACACTACATAAGGGATCCCTAGGAAGAGTGCCAGCCACTGCTTTTAGCTAGTGGAACCATTTTTAGAATCACCATTTTCTAGATTTTAAGAGATAACTGGATTACTTTAATTTACTAAGTAAGGCCATTTGATACATCAGTGATCATCAACAAGCTGTACAGGTGTGGAAAGAAGGTTGGGGACTCAGAAGAAGCCTGTTCTTGAAAAACCCTCTGCGTTCAAGGGTGGGAGACATCTGCCCAGCAACACTAGATAAACATTATACATTGGTAATGGTACCCCCATCGTGTCTAGACTAATGGTTTTCCAACCATGGGTTGAGACTCTTTTCAGTGCTCAAAAAACCTGATACAAGTGTCCCATATCATATATCTTGTTTATAAGATATATACATTACAATTAATGATTATAACAAAATTATAGTTTGAATTTGCAATGAGATAACATTACGATTTGGGAACTGTGTTTTAAAGGGCCACAATATTGGGAAAATTGAGTACCACTAGTCCTGACTCTTCAAAAGCATGTGATTCAGGATCATATGGAGGAATAATCCCCTTTCTTCAATCTGGTACTCCCGGAATACATCACCCAAAATTGTGAAAGTTAAACAGCTGCCTTACCATAGTCTATAAGCAGGGCATGCTGTCATCTTAGGTTTCTTGTAATTTTTTTTTTCTTTTTAGAATTTTAGAGTATTTGTTTGTTTGTTTGTTTTTGTTTTTTTTGTTTTTTGGTTTTTGTTTTTCTTTTCTAGAACTTTAGCATTCTCTTGAGGGTTTCAGGTTTTTATTTAGGGCTTTAAAGTTTTGTAGGTATGTTTTACATCATTTAAGGGTTTTTTTTTTTTTTGGATTTTAGTGTTTTGATGGGTTTTTAGCTTTTTCTTTTTAAAGGATTTTAGGTTTTTTATGGTTTTAGTGTTTTTTGTGTCTTTTTAGTGTTCTTCAGTTTTTCAGAATTATAGGAATTTTCTTTGTGATTTAGGATTTTTTTGAAGAGATTTTTTAAAAAAGAAATTTCATGGTGTTTTCTTGTTTGTATATGTTTTTTAAGAATTTTATGGTGTTTTTAAATTTTTGGGATTTTTTTTGGAGCCTTAGGGTTTTTTCTTATAGTTTTACATTTTTTTTTTAGGGTTCTTGATGTTTTGTAGAATTTTAGGTCTTTTTTAGGTTTTTAGAATGTTTTAGGATTTTTTTAAGAGTTCTTATTTTGTTTTGTTTTGTTTTGTTTTTATGTTTTATGTGTTTTTTGTTGTTGTTGTATTTTTGTTTGTTTGTTGTTTTTTGGTTTTTTTACGGCTTTAAGTTATTTGAGGGATTTTTGGTTTTTGTTTTAGGGTGTTTATAGGGTTCTTGGGTTTATTTTGGTATTATAGATTTTTTTTTTATTTTAGGATTCTTTTTAGGATTTCAGTTTTTATATTTAGGGTATTAGGTTTTATATGTTTTTTAAAGTGTGTTTCAGGGATTTGGGGAGATTCAGGGTTTTGATGTATTTTAAGTGCTTTTAAAATATTTTAGGAGTTTTTTTTTAGGATTTTAGGGTTTTTTGGGGGGTCTTTTTATCATTCTTGAGTTTTAAAAAAGAATTTTGGATTTTTGGTGATTTTTTTTTAAAGCTTCATTTTTGTTTTTGTTTTTGTCTTTGTTTTTGTTTTTAATTTTATGGTTTTTAGGGATATTTCAGGTTTTTTAAAAAAGATTTAATTTTTTTTGTTTGTTTACTACTTTAATTTTTTTTTAGGATTTCAGGGTTTTGTTTTTGTTTTTTTTTTGTTTTTTTGTTTTTTTTAATAATTTTAGGGTTTGGGGAGGTTAAGGTATGATTTTTTTTTTTAATAGTTATTTTTTGGTTTTTTTTAGGCTTTTATAATTTTTTTCACGGTTTAATTTTTTAGTTTTTTTCTGATTTTAGGGATTTTTATGTGTATTTTAAAAATGGGTTTAATTTTTAATTTTTTAGCTTTATAAGGATTTAGGTAGTTTTTTTTAGGATTTTCATAAAAATCTTTAGGGTTATTTTGGGGTTTTTGGGGTCTTATGTAATTTTGAAGGTTGTTTTTCCATTTCTAGACTTTTTTTTTTTTTTTAGAAGTTTAAAGTTGCTTTGTTTGTTTGTTTGTTTGTTTTATTGTGTTTCACGGTTTATATTACAGCCTTAGGGTGTTAGGTTTTATATTGTTATTTAAGATTTTTGGGTGTCTGTCTGTGTGTGTGTATTAGGTTTTTTTTTTTTGTATTTTAGGGATTTTGGGGGGTTAGGTTTTTCTGAATTAAAAAATTTTTTTAGTGTTTTTTAGTTTTTTAGTTTTTTAGTTTTTTAGTGTTTTTTAGCATTATAGGTATTTAGGTTTCTTTTTTTTAAGATTTCAAGATTTGGGGGGTAAATTCAGGGTTGTTTTGAAAAAATTTTTAAGGAATTTTTTTTAGGGTTCTAGAATTTTTTTTTTAGAAATTTAGGGTTTTTCAGGGTTGTAATGGTGTGTTTTTGTTTTGTGTTTCTCTTGTTTTTGTCGGTTTTATTTTTTTTTTATTATAGGGATTAGGGTTTCCTGGTTTATTTTAGGCTTTAATGTACATTGTAATGTTTTATATATATATATATGTTTATTTAAAGGTTATAGATTTTTGTTTTTGAGTATTGGTTTTGCGTTTCTGGTTCTGAAGTTTTTATTTTATTTTATTTATTTTATTTATTTATTTTTTTTAGAAATGTAGGTTTTTTTTTTAGGGATTAGGGTTTACTGGTTTATTTTAGGGTTTTAGGTTCATTGTAATGTTTATATATGTATATATATATATATATATCATAAATATATGTTTATTTGAAGGTTATAGTGTTTTGTTTTTGAGTATTGTCTTTGGGTTTTTGGGTCCTAAGTTTTTTTTTTATTTTATTATTATTATTTTTTAGAAATTTAGGGTATATTTTTTTTTAGTGTTATAAAAAATCCTGCAAGTTTTTGTTTTGGTTTTTGTTTGTTTGTTTTTTTAGGACTTTTTTTTAGGACTTTAAAAAAAATTAGGGTTTTTTAATGTTTTTGAATTTTTAAAAAAGTCTTTAGGGTTATTTTTAGGGTTTTACGGATTTTTTAGAGTTTCAGGTTTTTTTCTTTTAGAGTTTTAGTGTGTTTTTAGATTTTTGAAAGTTTTAAAAAAAGGAATTTAGGGTTTTTTGGCTTCTTTTAGGGTGTTTCTTTGTTCTTTGTTAAATTCCCCCTCGACCCCTTCCTATTCCCCAGGATGTATGCTTTAAAAACAGACACATCAGCCTAATAAATGGAGACTTAATAGGACCCTCTGCTTGGTTTCTAGCTTTTCTTCCCCTTCCAATTCCATTTCCTCCCAGGTTTGCAGTACCACTCGCACCCATGAATAACTGAACCCTATGGGACTGGATAAGGGGCACCCAATGTGAGGGCGAGTTTTGGACCTTATTTCCTTCCAGTGGAGGTTCCAGAGAAGTTTGTCCTGACCCCAAGAATTTAGAAGCAGTGAAGGACCCCTTCCACTGCTCATAGAAGAGAGAAAAGTCCCTGGTGAGTTGATTCATCTCCACTCCAGGAACTGGGAAACAAACTATCAAAGGAAGCAGCCTTTATAATTTGCTTAAAGACAGCTCTCATGGAAAGAGGAGTTAGAGTTAAAAAGTAAGAATTGATAAACTTTTGTTGTTGTTGTTTTCATAGACCAGGCATGTCCAGGTTTATTATAGTTGGAGCAGAGATACATTGTAAGAATTGGAGAAGAGTAGATAGAGAACTAAATGAAATTTTGGCAAAGCAGGGCCCTGATGCGATGCTGTCCCTGAGAACTTATTTACTTATTGGAGTTTATTCCGTGATTTGGTATAAAATGCAGCTGATGATCCAGAGAAACAGCACCTTTTGTCAGTTGCAGAATATTGCCCCTATCCCTTGTCTCCGGAAGCTTTAGAGGGCACCCTCCCTAATACAAAGCCTCCAAAAGCTGCAGACAGGGCTGAAGTCCCACAGGCTGCTCTTTATCCACATGTCCAGGTAACCACTTTGTCTGAGCAGCCCGCCCTGGGCAATCCACCACTGATCAATCCAGTCTTTAAGAAATATTTGGCTTAAAGCCCTTTAATTTCAGAGGACTCAGACACTTTAGAGAAAGAGGTAGTTTGCCCAGTAAACCTGAGCTGCTCTCTTGCTTCAGGCCCTCCCTGCAGTGCCCCTTCCTATCTGCTGCCTATTAGTGCTTCTGCACCATGGTGTCAGGCTTTACAGGTTTCTATTCTCATTGCTGCTAAGGATAAGCTGGTGTCTCAGGTAGCAGGATTACAAGAAGTACTAAAGCTACAGCAGCAGTATGCTCGCCTTTCTATAGAGCTAGCTTCACTCGAATATTCCTTAAAACAGACTATCCTTGTTCCTCCTCCAGCCGTAGTCTCAGGAGGCATAAAAAAGAAAGCTCAGTGAGCCATAAAAACCAAAACATTGGCTTTCCTTGTAATCACTCACTCCAAGAGAACTGCTAGCTGTGACCTGCCCACTTCTATGGGGTAGAAGCATCCCCCAGCCACCAGTGCCAAATATGCTTCTGTAGAAATAGGGCCTTTAGAAGTGCACCATGCCGATTTCTCTGTGGACACTAACAGGAGGGTGGAGAAGATTATGAGAGTGATAATGAATTTGAAATCAAGAAGAAGAATTAACTGTCCCTATTCAACAGACAGAGTTTTGTAGACTAAGTTTTAAAGACTTAAAAGAGCGTAACTCTATGGTTAGAACTTATGGTCCATCTGCCCCTTATATGCTTTCCCTCCTAGAAGCCCTCCCAGTAGTGATTGGATCAAAGAGATTTAAACTGTGTTAACTCGAGGATAGTTTTTCTCATGGAGGATTGTTTTCCTCAATAGGTGCCAGACCATTGCAGTAGCTAATCAGAAAAACCCTCCAGTGCCTGGACTGACTGGACCTTGGAAAAGCTTTCTGGTCAAGAAAAATATTTGGCTATGGAAAGGCAGAAATTGCCCAGTGGGTCTCTTGGCTCAAACTGCTAACACAGCATTGGGAACTTGGCATGCTATTCCTATGAAAGGTTCCATTATTTCCCCTTTAACTAAAATCATTCAAGGAACCCAAGAAGACTTTAGTGAATGTGTTAGTCATTTGCTTGAGGCTGCAAAAAGAACCTTAGGTCATGAGGATGTGAAAGAACCTAGTGGGGAAACCCCCACTCCACTCCTGATTTAGCATGCACCCAAGAATCACGAATAGAACACAACACCTTGATGTAACAACAGGAGGTATTTTAATGGCGGAGCTCCAATTCTAAATGCATCTCACACAGGAGACAGTGGATTCGACTAAGAGGCTTGGAAGCTAGGGGTTTTTATATAAAAGGAGTGGGGCTGGGGGAGGAATTGGCGCAGTTTCACATGATTGGTCCATTTAAACATCAGCAGCCTGAGGTCAGAGGGGTGGGAGATAGGGAGGCGATGGGCCTGCCCAGGCATGTCCTGGTCTGTTCTGCTATGTTCTCAGGCCCAGGTTTCAAAGCTCACAAACAACTCTTTGGGCTATTTGACATACATTACATGAATCACAGGTCTCAAGTTTTATTTCCTTTCATTCCCCTCTTCTTCTGTATAGACTAATTCTAATCATAGAATTTTAGAGATTGGTGTCCCCTAACTCTTTATTTACCTTAACTATAGGTTGATATTGTCTCTGAAGATCTATGAATTTTACTATATCAATTCTACTCTGGATGAAAGCCATTCCTCTATTTATTATACAGGGGCCGAAAACTAAAGCTAAGCATATCATAAGGATTGGTCCAGCTACAGCGGAAATCAAAGAAGTTATCCAAGATGGTTGTAATTCAAACCACGTCTCAAACCACCCCCATTGAGCATCCCATTCCCGTTTCCTTCGCTCTAATCTTTCTCTCAGTTTCTGCATAGAGTCTCTAACTATTCCTGTATGATCTGCATAGAAGCAGCACTCTTCTTTAAGGGCAGCACACAGTCCTTCTTCTTTTATAAACAACAAATCAAGACCTCTCCTGCTCTGCAAAACTACCTCAGACAGGGAGGTCAAAGATTTTTCTAAAGCATCAATGGACTTCTCTATTGCCATTAGGTCTTCATTGACAGCATCCCTCAAAGACTGAATTCCCTGTCTTCCTTCTATCAAAGCTGACACTTCTGTCCCCACTCCTACTGCCATACCTATCCCCATGAATGCAGCCAGGGTTAAAGTAATTGATTCTCTTTTTGACCGCCGGCCAGCATAGCTTTCTTCTAAACTGGATGCAGGGTGATAATATACGCGGGGTAACAGCTGGATCATGACACAAAAATCATGAGTTGAATTAAAAACCTTACTTGATACACAGGGAGTAAGACCTGTATTGCAAGCCCACCATCCAACCGGAGAAGATACAAGATAGTAATTAGCTTCCGTTCTGGACACGGACTGAATTTGTCGGCATAGGTGTTTGTGAGTGGAAGGTGGGGTGCATATACAGAGACCTGGACTCCTCACAGATACATCAGTCAGGGTCAGTTTTTGTCCTGTTCCCCAAGAGCAGGAAGTATGGCTGCTGGTTCTGTTGAAATCTCCATTGAAGGCAATTTCTTCATAATAATGCGGACCCGAGGACAAGCATAGCCAGCAGTCCTCAGTAGCCCATGGATCAGTTCTATTAAGGGCATAAAAGGCTCCTCTCACTAGGTTAAACATCCTCTGTCTTGTTGAAGGAATCTCAGGGGTAATAGTTAGAGGTACCTGAGGAGTGGGAGGTTGGGTGATAGCAGCCATACTAAGGGGGTCCGCAATCACTGGATTACGCTGAGTAATAGTATGGGTGAAGGGTGTGGACTTGGTTGGGGGGCCTAAAGAATTGTAGGGGGTCTCTATTTTTAATCTGATAGTGAACAATAATCCCTCATCATATCTTTCCTTGTAAATCCTAAGACCCCAGGTATACCCTTTTGTCCATCCCAGAGGTCTTTTCCCTGGTTCAGTAAAGGTGACGCTGCAAGGATGGCACCAGTCAGTACACTCATCTAGGACAAATCCTCCAGGTACATAAGACGCTAGGGAATAGTTGGCTGTTACTCTCATATAGTCGCAGCTTGAGGAGGGCTTCCAGTGGGCTGTACCTGAAGTCTTGCAACCCCAGCTCTTGCAAAAGAAGTCAGCCTTACCTCCGCATGTTGGATTATGGGATTGACTTCAGTGGGGCCCGGGACAGACATAGAAGGCATGGGTTCGAAGCATACTTCTATCCCTTTGGTTAGAGCAACCACCCCATGGGTCTCTTGAATGTTTTTCTACGTACGGTAGGGTGTTAAAGGTGCCCTCTGAATGTCAGAGTACCCCTCCAAGTCCCATCGAGGAGGGGTTCCTATAGCCAACTTACAGATGTCAGGGAAATAATCAGGCCAGCAAGTCCAAAGAGGGTGTACCTTGGCGATTGTCCATACAGACCTACCCCCCTCATTGAGTACCTCCCACGTTTATTGAACAGGACTCTGGGGGTTGAAATCCTTTGGGATCGCTCCTACGAAGCAGGCACAACTTAAAAGGGTTAGTAGTCTTCTCCAAAGTCCACTCATCATGGCTGACTCCAGGGGGTGCTCTCTTGACATGGTATCCATGGACCCAAGTGGGGATTCCTTCCACTTTGATCGCGGTGGGCGTTGTCAGTAGCACCAAGTAGGGTCCCTTCCACCTCGGTTCTAGGTTTCCTGCTTGGTGTCTCCTCACCAGGACTGCGTCTCCTACTTTAAGCTGGTGCAGAGCCTGTGTGTCACAAGCAACATAGGTTTCTTTTAGCTGTTCCCAGACCCCTTTTCTTACTAATTCGAGAGCTTTTAATCAAGCCAAAAGATTGGAAGAAGGAGAGAAAGACACATCCGGGCGATTCCTATCCCCTACAGTCATAAAAATGGGTGGGGGCGCCCCATACATTAACTCAAATGGAGTTAGGTCAAGGGGTCCAGGTGTATTCCGAACCCTGAACAAGGCATGAGGGAGAACGGCTGTCCAATCACTTCCACTGGATTCTAAGGTATTTTAGTCAGAGTCTACTTTAGTGTTCTGTTCATCCTCTCTACCTGTCCTGAACTATGGAGTCTGTATGCACAATGTAATTTCCAATTTGTCCCCAGTTGCCTGGCCAATAACTGACTTACCAGGGAGACGAAGGCAGGTCCATTGTCTGACCCCATTACCTTAGGTATCCCAAAGCGGAGAAGGATTTCTTCAAGTATCTTCTTGACCACTACATTAGCCATTTCTTTCTTGGTGGAGAATGCTTCGACTCATCCCTAGAAGGTGTCTATAAAAACTAGGAGATATTTATTTCCATACCTAGCTGGTTTCACCTCAGTGAAGTCAGTTTCCCAGTAGGCTCCAGGCCTGTCTCCTCACAGTTGTTTTCCTTCCAGGAGCCTGCTAGACTCAGCATTGGTAAGTGCACAAGCACGGCAGTTTTTTATTATCTCCTAAAAATTCTCTTTAGTCCAGGATTGTAATAGGGGGACTTACTAACCAATTTTAGTATTTTTTTAGTTCCTAAATGAGTCAGATGGTGTATGTTAGCTATTTAATCTCGCCCCACTTCTTCTGTGAGGGTTCTTTTATTTATTTCCTCAGCAGCGGGCTGTTGGGTTCTCATCACCAGAGTCATTGGCCCTTGGGTTGCTTTTTTAGCTTCTTGGTCTGCCATTTGATTTCCCTTTTCAACGGGTCCAGTTCCCTTCTGGTGTCCTGGGCAATGGATAATTTCCACCCAACGGGGCAAATGAACAGCTTCTAATAAGCTGAGAATTTCTTCTTTATTTTTGATGTCTTTGTCAGCAGACGTCAGCAGTCCAGGGTGTTGGTATATTGCTCCGTGACAATGAGCCTTGGCAAAAGCATACCGGCTGTCGGTATAGACAATAAGAGTCCTTCCTTCTGCCACCTTAAGGCTTGAATTAGTGCAATTAGTTCCCCTTTTTGAGCTGATGTACCCTCCGGCAGGCTGCTGGCCCATATGACAGACTTTCCATCCACTACTGCTGCCCCAGCCCTCTGCTTACCTTCTACCACAAAGCTTCTTCCGTCCGTGAACCAAGTCATCGCCCCTGGCCAAGGTTGATCTGTGAGGTCTGGCCAGATTCCAGTCTCTTCTGCCATTATTTCTTCACAGTTATGTGCAAGGGTCTCGTCAGCCTCAGATAGTAAGGAGGCAGTGTTGAGAATGGCTGGGGGTGCGAAACTTACTAGCTCTGTCAGCAATAAGCTCTGGTAAAGCGTCATTCGGGCATTGGTCATCCAGCGGTCCGGTGGTTGCATGATGATGCTCTCAAGAGAGTTTGGGGCCACTATGGTAACATTCTGGTCCATAGTAAGTTTGTCAGCATCTCTTAATAGCACAGCCGTGGCTGCTATCGCTCGCAGGCAGAAGGGACATCCACTGGCCACAGAGTCCAGTTTCTTTGATAAGTAGGCTACCGGGCACTTCCATGGTCCCAAAACCAGGGTAAGGACTCCCCTTGCCACTCCATTTCTTTCATCAATGTATAGGGTGAAAGGTTTGTTTAAATCTGGCAGGGCCAATGCAGGAGCCTGCTGCAGTGCCTTTTTGAGAGTTTCAAAGGCTAGCTGATGTTCCCTGGTCCAGGTAAATTCCCCTTTCTCTTTGGTTATTGGATACAAGGGAGCTGCCAGTGAGGCAATTCCGGAATCCAGAGTCTGCAAAACCCGGCAGTCCCCAGGAACTCTCTTTCCTGGCGAGCAGTGGTTGGGGCTGGGATCTGCATAACAGCTTGTTTTCTGGCTTCTGTGAGCCACCGTTGTCCATCTCTCAGGACATATCCTAGGTAGATCACTTCTATCTGGCATAACTGAGCCTTTTTAGCAGAGGCCCTATAGACCAGCTTACCTAACTCGCCCAGGAGGTTATGGTTCCCAATTTCACAGTCCTCGCGTGTTTCTGCAGCTAGGAGCAGGTCATCTACATATTGCAGAAGAGTCACCTGTTGGTTATTGGCTCAGAAAAGAGCAAGATCTCGGTGTAGGGCTTCATCGAACAAAGTGGGCGAGTTCTTGAATCCCTGAGGCAGCCTCGTCCATGTGAGCTGTCCGTCTTGTCCACTCTCAGAGTCTCGCCATTCAAAAGCGAACAAGGGCTGGTTGTTGGTGTGTAACCTCAAACAGAAAAAAGCATCTTTAAGATCCAGGACTGTGTATCATGTCCGACCAGGTGGCAAGGTGCTGAGGAGGTTATACAGATTTGGCACCGTGGGGTGTATGTCTTGAACTCTCTTATTGACTTCTCTAAGGTCCTGGACTGGAAGGTAGTCACTGGTCCCTGGTTTCTTTACTGGAAGTAGAGGAGTGGTCCAAGGGGATTTGCATGGAACCAAAATGCCTTGTTGCAGCAGTTTGTTGATTTGGGGGCGTATACCCTCTTGAGCTTCTCTGCTCATGGGATATTGTCGGACCCCTATAGGGGTGGCCCTGGACTTAATTCCAATCACCACGGGGGGGACCAGTTTTGCCATCCCTACTCCTCCCGTATCTGCCCACGCCTGAGGGTATTGATTCAACCAGTCCTGTAATCCCTCATGGGGCTTTACTTTATTTTGGTAAAGTCGATATTCCTCTCCTAGTTGTAAAGACAGCTCTAGAATCTGGGGCACTTTTATTCCCCACAAAACCACCGGTCAATGAGAGGTGAAAGTTATTTGTGCTTTTAACTTGGTTAGTAAGTCTCTCCCCAATAAAGGCATAGGACACTCTGGAATGACTAGAAACGAGTGAGTTACTGGATTTCGCCTTATGTCTACTACTCGGGATGTGGTCCATGGATACATTTTTTGTCCCGTGGCCCTGATCACCAAGGTTTTTTCAATTTTCTTCACTTTTCCTAGAGGTGTTTTGAGTACTGAAAATTTGGCTCCCATGTCGACTAGAAAGTCCCCGGGGGTCCCCTCCACTTCTAAGGTTACCCTAGGCTAGGGGAGGGGGTCCGAGCCCCTTTCCCCCTAGTCTTCACCTTCTCCAAGGGAAAGCACCTTTACCTCTTGTTTTTTTTTTTTTTTTTTTTTTTTTTTTTTTTCCGGATAGTCGCTCTTCCAGTGGCCCATTTCCTTGCAATATGCGCATTGGTTCCTCTCCAGGTGCTGCCCGCCTTCTCGGGGTCTCCATGGTCCCTGCTGTCTTTTGTCTCCCAGGTTTCCTGACAGTCTACCTCTTCTTCCGTTATCTCTTTCTCATACTGCGGCCAGGATCCTAGTCAAAACCTTTTCTTGCATCCTGTCTCTCCTATACTCATCCTCTCTTTTCTCTCTTTTCTCTCTCTCTAAATTTTCATCTTCTGTTTCTCTCCTATGATACACTTTCTCTGCCTCTCTAACTACATCCCTTATGGTGTAATCCTGCAAGCCCTCAATTCGCTGTAACTTCTTCATAATGTCAGGAGCCGACTGGCCAATTAAGGCCATAATTACTGAGGCCCTTTGACCCTCAGACGTGGTGTCGAATGGGGTATATCTTCTAATAGCCTCCATGAGCCTTTCGAGGAAGACTGAGGGGGGCTCAGTCGCTCCC
This sequence comes from Mus caroli, assembly GCF_978045245.1. Classification (NCBI taxonomy): domain Eukaryota; kingdom Metazoa; phylum Chordata; class Mammalia; order Rodentia; family Muridae; genus Mus; species Mus caroli. Next base: position 621,616 of record NW_028227304.1, on the reverse strand, counting down.
TGCATAAACTCTCTTACCTTGGCCAGATTCGTGGGCTGCAGGAGAGCACCTCTGAGACCCACCACTACGACCCAGCGATAATTGGACAGTCGTTCCCTACCTGGTGCCTTATTATAATCCCATCGTGGCAGGGTTAGTGGGAATCCTTCATCTATTTCAGCTGGAGTTTGGACAGGGCGCCCAGCCTCGTCTCAGACGTTTTTCCGAGCCTCGAGGAGAATTCTCTCTCTCTCCTCGGTTGTGAATAGAGTCTGCAGAAGCTGCTGGCAGTCATCCCAGGTCAGCTGGTGTGAATAGATTAATGATTCAACCAACCCAGTGAGTCCTGCAGTGTTCTCTGAAAAAGGGGGGTGATTAGCTTTCCAGTTATAGAGGTCAGAAGAGGAAAAAGGCCATTACTGTAGGGGCTGTAGACTGTTCAGATCAGCAGGGGGAGCCCCAATAGCCCTGAGGGGGAGTGCCACGGTTGAATCCTCAGGCCCCTCAGTGGTGACTCCTCGCCTGCTCCTTGTTCCTGTGGCGGGACCCCCTCCTGCGGCCGGGGCCTGAGGCAGGGGTACCGGGGGAGCTGAAGTTTGGGGCTGGAGTGCATATGGTGGGGGTTGAGGGGTGTCAGTCCACTCAGGGGGTTCTTCAATCTCTGGATAGATCTTGGGGGTTTTCCATCACTGGTGTGCTGCAATCAAAATCTCCCCTGCACAGTGGTTTTGGTTTCTCTTTCTCACCATTTTCTCAGATGTCTAGAATCTTGGTGCCAGGGTGGAGAGGTGGGAGGAATGGGCGAACCCACGGGGGTGGGTAGGGAGCCAAGTCCTCCCATACTGTGATTTACGGTTGCTGCTCTGGATACGATCCTGGCCCATCCTGAAAAACAATGGCCTTCACAGCCCTTATTGTGGGTAAGTAAAAAGTTCCTTCTGCTGGCCAACCTACTCCAAAAACAGGCCATTCCGAGGAATAGAAAGTCATCCATGGCTTTTTCTTCACTGTTACTGACAGATTTCGTCCTCTAGCCCTAACGTCTATTCAATGGTCCTTAGTCAAAGATAAAGAAGTAGACACAGTCTGTCCCATAGTGAAGAATAAGAATAAACACAACACAATGACAGAGACAGAAAACACTAAGACATCTAAACACACCCGTCCACATCTGGACTTATACAACCAGACAAATGCTACCTCTGACAGAGTGGGATTCCTCGTCCACTCCGCTGGCAGGAAGAGCACTCACTCTTCTTCACTCTGCCAGGCAACAGCCAGGTCCTCCTGACTGTTCCGTACCCTGGGAACTCCATGGTCTCCCTTGGAATGTCTTCCAGGGGTGCAGTCTGTGGGGAAATAGACTGTCCTCTTCCCACAGCCACTAGGGTCCTTATGGTCCTCAGTGGCAGCTGCCAGAATAAAGAATACCAGAACTGGTAACACAGGTGTGGCTCAAACCCACAATCTCAGAACTGAAAAACTAAGACACAAATTCAGCAGTGCCACACTTAGACACTTAGACAACAGACAACATAACAAGTTAGTGCAGGAAAAATTGATAGCTCTACACATTGAATCATCCTCTTCGCCTTGGAACACTCCTTTGTTATAAGAATGTGAAATGGTAAATGGAGGATGTTACAAGATTTTAGAGAAGTTAATAAGACTATGGTCCCCATGGGGGTCTTAAAACCTAGTATTCCCTATCCAGTGTCTTTTTCCAGGTTATATGTAAAATTTGTGATTGATATAAAAGTTTGGTTCTTTTCCATTCCTCCTCATCCTGAAGATTGTAAATGCTTTGCATTTACCCTTCCAGTAGTTAATTGAATAGGGCCTTTGCCTCACTTCCAATGGATGGTCCTTCCTCAAGGCATGGCTGTCACATACTCAGGTCGAGTCAGCTTGACAGGCCTAGAGGCCTAGAAGCCACTCACGAGGCTGAGAGATTCATGGAAACTCACCTCCAGGAGTCTAGTGTTCTCTCTAACCCATATATTAATATTCCATTCCCGAGTTAGTCTGGTGTATGGATCCATGTGTTCTCTTCTAGTATTATCCTATTATAAGTGCCTTTTAAGACTCTTTCTCTCTCTTTTTTAGATTTTTGAGCTTTAGTTTTACAGCTTTATAGGTTTCTAGAAGGATCGTTTTTTAACATTATATGTTTTTTTTTAGGGTTAAGGGTTTTTCATGTATTTTAGGGTTCTAGAGATGTTTTATTATTATTTTAGGTTGTTTAAAGGTTTTTTTAAAAATTAGAATTTTTGAGGTTTTTTTTACGTTTTTGAAAAGTTTTTATTAAGGATTTTATTTTTATTTCATTTTATGCTTTTATTTTATTTTCTTAAGGATTCTTTCCTGTAAAAGATGATTTTAGGATTTTTCTCAGTGTTTTGGGCAATTTTTTAATGCCATAGGTTTTATTTTTATGGTTTTATACTTTTTGAGTTCTTTTTCGGTTTCTTGAGTTTCTGTTGAATTTTAGGGCAATTTTTAGTGTTTTAGAATTTTGGGGGTCTTATTAGAATTCTTGCTTTTTTTTTTTTTTTTTTTTTTAGAATTGTAGTTTTTGTTTTTAAAAGTGTTTATTAAGTATTTTAGGGTTGCCGGGCAGTGATGGCCCTTGCATTTAATCTCAGCACTGGGGAGGCAGAAGCAGGCAGATTTCTGAGTTTGAGGCCAGCCTGGTCTTGAGAGTGAGTTCCAGGAATGCTAGAGCTACAAAAAGAAAGTCTCAAAAAACCAAAAAAAAAAAAAATTATTTTAGGGTTTTTTGGTTTTTTTTTTTGTTTGTTTTGTTTTGTTTTGCTTTGTTTTATTTCGATTCTTTTTGTTTTTGTTTTTAGCTTTTAAGGATCATTTAGTATTTGTTTAAAGAACCTAAGGTTTATCTGGGTTTTCTTTTTTTTTTAATTTTTTTTTTGATGTTTCTTTATTTCTTCTACATTTTTAAGGTATTTTAGGGTTCTTTAGTGTTTTTAAAGGATTTTAGGAATGTTTTAGGTTTTATTATTATTATTTTTTAAAGTATGTTTTTTTTTGTTTTTTTTTTGCTGATGTTTTTTGTTTTTTTAGGGTTTTAGGTTTTCTGGTTATTTGTAGGGTTTTTTGGTGTTTTGGAATTTTGGGATATTTTGTTGGGGTTTTAGTTTCTTTTAGTATCTTTTTTTATATTTTTATAGTTTTTTTTTAAAGGTTTCTGTTGATTTTTTAAAAACATCAAGGTTTTCTTTTTTAGGTTTTTATTGTCTTTTCAGGTTTTTTAAAGGTCTTTCTTATTTATTTATTTATTTTTTTAAGTCTTGAGGGATTTTTTTTAATGGTTTCAGGACCTTTTTTAAGGCTTTATGTTTTTTTTTCTTTTTTTTTTTTAGGATTTTTGAGTATTTTGAAAGAATTTTGAGGGTTTTTTAAGGGGCTTATTGTTCTTTTTAGGGTTTCATGTTCTTATTTAGGGTTTTAAGATTTTTTTTTTCAAATTTTTAGGGTTCTTATTGAGGGGAGTTCAGGGTTTGGGTATAGCCAAGGATACACAGAGAAACCCAGTCTCAAAATATATATATATATATATATATATATATATATATATATATATATATATATATATATATATATATATGAATAAAGTAAGGAAGAAAGAATGAAAAGAATTTTAGGGACATTTTTTGTCTTTTGGTGTATTTTCTTTAGAATTTTAGGTTTTTTGTTTTGTTTTGATTTTTTTTAAGGAATTGTAGGGTTTTGAGAAGAGTTTTTGTTGTTTTGCTTGAATATTTTTTTAATAATTTTAGGGTTTTAATATTGGTGTTTCATTGTTTTATGGTTGCCAGGAAATGGTGGCAGAGTGACTTCCAGGACAGCCAGGGATAAACAGAGAAACCCAGTCTAATAAACGAAAACACGAAAAAAAAAAAAAAAAGAAAGAAAGAAAGAAAGAAAGAAAGAAAGAAAGAAAGAAAGAAAGAAAGAAAAGAGTTTTAGAGTACTTTTTTAAGATGAGTGTTTTATAGTTTGTTTTATTTTTTGTTTGTTTTTTGTTTTGTTTTCACAGTTTTCGTGTATATTTAGTGTTTTTTCTTTTTTTTTTTTCTTTTAATGGATTTTAAGGTGTTTTGGGTTAGGGATTTTTTTTAGGCTTTAGGGGATCCTTTTTATGGTTTTACAATTTTTTTTTTAGTTTTTTTTGTTTTGTTTTGTCTTGTTTTTTTTTGTTTTGTTTTGTTTTTTTTTGTTTTTGTCTTTGATAAGATTATTTGAAAATTTTAGAGTTTTATTTTGCAGTTTTGAGTTTTACTCTTGCCAGACAGTGGCGGCAAATGCCTTTAATCCCACACTTGAGAGGCAGAGGTAGTGGATTTCTGAATTTGAGGTCAGCCTGGTATACAAAGTAAGTTCCAGGACAGCCACAATGAAACGCAGTCTCAAAAAACCAAAAAAAAAAAAAAAAAAAAAACCAAAAAAAAAAAAAAAAAAAAGAAAAGAAAAGAAAAGAAAAAAGAAAAAAAATGGTTGTATGATTTTTTAAAATTTCAGGGTTTTTTAAAAGTTTTTGTAGGGTTTTTAGAAGAATGTTTTTGAGGTACTTTGGTATTCAGGGTTTTAGTACATTTTTAGGGTTTATTCTATATTTTTAAAAGGATGTTAGGGTCTTTCTTTTAGTGATTTTTGGTTCTTAATAGGTTTAAGTGATTTTTTTTTTTTTTTAGCATTTTACTGTTTTATTTAGGGTTTATGTGTGTGTTCTTGAATTTTGTTTTACTTTTTAATTTTAGGTTTGTATCTTTTGAGTTTAAGAGCTTTACTGTTGCCAGCCAGTTTTTTTGTTTGTTTGTTTGTTTGTTTTTTGTGTTTCTTGTTTTTGTTTTTAGTGTTTTGGGGTTTTATTTAGGCTTTATTTATTTATTTATTTATTTATTTATTTATTTATTATTTTTGCATTTTACTGTTCTTCTTAGGAGTTTTTTATTGTTGTTGTTGTGGTGGTGGTGGTGTTGGTGCTTGTTCTTCTTCTTCTATTTTTAATTTTAGGGTTTTAAATTTGGAGTTTAAAAGTTTTAGATTTGCCAGGCAGTGGTGGCCCATGACTTAATACCAATACTTGGGAGGCAGAGGCGGGTGGATTTCCGAGTTTGAGGCCACCCTCGTCTACAGAGGCAGCTCCAGGACAGGTAGGGATACAAAGAGAAACACAGTGACGAAATAAAAAAATAATAAATAAAGAAATAAAGAAATAAGAAATAAAGAAATAAGAAAGAAAGAAAGAAAAAAGAAATAAGAAAGAAAGAAAGAGAGAGAGAGAGAGAAAGAAAGAAAGAAAGAAAGAAAGAAAGAAAGAAAGAAAGAAAGGAAGGAAGGAAGGAAGGAAGGAAGGAAGGAAGGAAGGAAGGAAGGAAGGAAGAAAGAAAAATCAAAGAAAGGAAAGACAGAAAGAAAAGTACTTTATGGATACTTTTGGTTTATTGTGTGTGTTTTTTTTTTTACATATTACAGTTTTTTAAGGTGTTTATAGGGTTTTAGAAGAGTATTTTAGAATATTGTTTGGTTTTAAGTGTTATAGTGAATGTTTAGAGGTTTTTCTATAATTTTTAAAGGACTTTAGGGTGTTTTAGTGATATCTGGTTCTTACAAGGTTTAAGGGACTTATTTTTTAGCACTTTACTGTTTTATTTAGTTTTTGTGTGTGTGTTCTTGATTTTTTCTTTTTAATTTGAGGGTTGTATATTGTGAGTTTAAGAGTTTTAGTGTTGCCAGCCACTTTATTTAGAATTTTTAAAATTTAGGGGTTTTATTTAGGGTTTGAAGGATTTTTAGAAGAGTGTTTTAGAGTCTTTTTTGGTTGTCAGGCTTTTAGAATATTTTTACTGTTTTTCCTCGTTTTTTAAGGATTTAAATGTATTTTAGGGTTTGGGGGTTAATTTAGGCTTTATTTTATTTATTTATTGTTTAGCATTTTACTCTATTTCTTAGGGGTATTTTGTTGTTATTGTTGTTGTCCTCGATTTTTTTTTTTTATTTAGGGTTTTATATTTGTGGATTATTATACGGTTGCCAGACAGTGGTGGCACATGCTTTAAATCCCACCAATTAGGAGGCAGATATAGGTGGACTTTTGAGTTCGAGGCCAGCATAGTATACAAAGGGAGCTCCTGCACAGCCAGAGGTACATAGCTAAACACAGTCTCCTAAAACTCAAAAACAGAAAGCTCAAAAAAAAATTTTTTTAGGGTCTTTTTGTGGTTCTTGTGTATTTTTTTTTCTTTTTTTCTTTTTTAGAATGTTAGTGATTTTCTTATAGTTATTTGGAAAATTGTTTTAGAGTTTTGATGTTTTTTGTTTTTGTTTTTGTTTTGTTTCATGTCTTTCAGGATTCTAGTGTATTTTTTTGTTTGTTTGTTTTTCTTTCTTTTTTATAATATTTTAGAGTGTTTTAGTTTTTTTTCTTTTGTTTTTTTTTTTTTAAGGCTCTACAGGTTTTTTTCTTTTAGTTTTTTTTTTGCCTTTTTTTGTTAGTTTTCTTTTGATTTTTGTATTTTTTTTAATTTTTAATGTTTTTGAGTATTTTTTTTTAATATAAGGTTTTATTTTTGGATTTTAAGACTTATGTTTTGGCTCAAAGTGAAGGCCCTTGCCTAGATGCTCATCAACTGGGAGGCAGAAGTAGTGGAATTCTTAGTGCATGGCATCCTGGTCCAAAGAGGGAACTCCAGGACATCCAGAGATACACAGAGAAACCCAGTCTCCAAAAACTTAAAAAATAAAAATAAAAATAAAAATAAATATAAATATAAAAATAAATATAAAAAATAAAAATAAAGAAAGGAAGGAAGGCAGGAAGGAAGGAAGGAAAAAATAAAAAAAGAAAGAAAGAAAGAAAGAAAGAAAGAAAGAAAGAAAGAAAGAAAGAAAGAAACTATTATGGACATTTTGGCTTAGTGTGTATTTTTTTTTTCATTTTAGATTTCTAAGTGTTTTTTTAGGGTTTGTACAATTTTTAAAAGAGTGTTTTAAGAGGTTTTTTTTTTTTTGTTTTTTGTTTTTTTTTGGTTTTCAGGCTTTTAGGTTATTTTTAGTGTTTTTCTTTTTTTTTTTAATGATTTTCGTATATTGTACGGTTTTGGGATTTAATTTAGCCTTTCTTCTCTCTCTTTTTCTTTCTTTCTTTCTTTTTTTCTTTTTTCTTTTTTTTTAATCATTTTACCCTATTTGTCATGGTTTGCTGTTGTTGTTCTCCTTGATTATTTTTTTAAAAAATTAGGGATTTATATTTGGTTTTAATTGTTCTAGGGTTGCCAGGCAGTGGTAGGCCATGCCTTAAAGCCCAACAATTAGGAGGCAGGATTTTTTGAGTTCGAGGACAGCATCGTCATCACAGAGAGCACCAGGAAAGATAGGGATACACACACACCAAAAAAAAAAAAAAACCAGTCACGACAAAGGAAAAAAATTAAGGAAAAAAAAGAAAGGAAGGAAGGAAGGAAGGAAGGTAGGAAGGAAGGAAGGAAGGAAGGAAGGAAGGAAGGAAGGAAGGAAGGAAGGGAGCAAATTATTACTTTTTGCCTATTTTTGGGCTTTCTGTGTGTTTTTGTTTTGGTTTTTGTTTTTGTCTTATTTTTTAAGCAATTTATGGTTTTTAAAAGGTTTTTCGGGATTTTTTAAAGATTTTTTTAGAGGATTTTTTTGTTTTTTAGGGTTTTAGTTTTAGTTTTTTTTTTTTTTAACGTTTTAGAAGTTTTTTTTTGGGAGGGACTTTAGGGTTTTTCTTTAGGGTTTTAGTATTTTTTTTTAGGGTTGTGTGTGTGTGTGTGTGTGTACGTGTGTGTATGTGTGTGTATGTTGTGTGTGTGTTGGAGTTTGTTGAGGTTGAATGAAGCACGGTATACAGAGTGAATTCCAGGACAGCCAGAAGTACACAGAGAAACCGATTCACCAAAAATTAAAAAAAAAAAAAATTAAAGAAAAAAAAAGAAAGATATTAATAAAGGAGGAAAGAAGAAAGAAAGAAAGAAAAAGAGAGAGACAGAAGGAAAGAAAGAAAGAAAGAAAGAAAGAAAGAAAGAAAGAAAGAAAGAAAGAAAGAAAGAAAGAGAAAGACTTAGTGAAATTTTAGGCTCCTTGGTATTTTTGTAGCAATTTAGGTTCTTTTTAAGGGTTTATAGGGTGTTTAGAAGACTATTGGTGAGTTTCATTTGTTTTTCCTTTTTTTTTTTTTCTTGGTATCTTAGGTTTATGGATTTACTGTTTGATTTTTGGTTTCAGGATTTTCGTTTATTGTTTTTAATGTCTTTTTTTTTTTTTTTTCAGGCGTAAAGTGTTTTAGCTTTGCCAGTCAGTGGTGGGTCATGCCTTTATTCCAAGCCCTTGGGAGGCAGAGGCAGGTAGATTTTTAAGTTCTAGGCCAGCTGGTCTAAAGAGTGAGTTCCAGTATAGACAGGGCAATACAGAGAAACAGTTTCCAAAAACAAAATAAATTAAAGCAAAAAAAAAAATAGCTTAAGGGTCATTTTAGGGTTGAGATATATATATATAGGGTTTTTTTTTTTAAGGGTTTTGTAGGTTTTTAGAAGAAGTTTTAGATTTATTTAGTTTTCAGACATCTAGTGTAGGTTAAGTGTTTTGTTGTTTTTTTTTTTTTTCTTGTTTTTTAAGGATTATAGTGAGTTTAAGGGTTTTGGTGTTTTATTTAGGCTTAATTTCATTTTATTTTTTTTAACATTTTGCTTTATTTCTCAGGTTTTTGTTTTTTTGATTTTTGTTTGTTTGTTTTTAATTTTGAGGTTTTATATTTGGTATTTAATTGTTTTACTTTTGCTAGGAAATTGTGGACCATGACTTAGGGTTGCCAGACAGTGATGGCCCTTGCATTAAATTCCAGCACATGGGAGGCAGAAGCAGGCAGATTTCTGAGTTTGAGGCCTGCCTGATATAAAGAGGGAGCTCCAGGAAAGGTAGGGATACAGAGAGAAACCCATTCTAGAAAAACTCAAAAAACAAATGAAATAAAATTAAATGAAATAAAATGAGAAAAGAAAGAAAGAAAGAAAGAAAGAAAGAAAGAAAGAAAGAAAGAAAGAAAGAAAGAAAGAAAGAAAGAAAGAAAAGAAAAAAATACTTAAAGGACATTTTGTCCTTTCTGTTTCTTTTTTTTTTTTTTCTTTCTTTTTTTTTTCTTATTTTTTAGAATTTCAGTTTTGTTTGTTTTGTTTTGTTTTTTTGTAAAGGGTTTTGTAGGGTATTTTATAACAGTATCTTATAGGGTTTTTTTTTTGAGTATTTTAGTGTATTATTAGTGTTTTTTTTTCTGATTTTTTAAAAAGTGTTTTAGGGGGTTTCAGTGATTTGGGTTTTTTCATTTTTTTTTAGGGTTCTATCTTTTACTTTTAGGGTTTTTTGTTTTTTTTTTTTTTTAGAGTTTTAGAATATTATTATTTTTTTTAATTTTAAGGTTTTATTGGAGATAAGAGTTTTAGGGTAGGCAGGAAGTGGTGGCCCATGCCTTAAATCCCAGCACTTTGAGAGGAAGAAGTATTGGATTTCTTACTTCAAGGCCAGCCTGGTTTACAGAGGCAGGTCCAATATAGGTAGTGATACACATAGAAACCCAGTCTCCAAAATCTGAAAAAAAAAATAAGAAAAAGGAAAGAAAGAAAGAAAGAAAGAAAGAAAGAAAGAAAGAAAGAAAGAAAGAGAAATACTTAGTGAAATTTTAGGCTCCTTGGTATTTTTGTAGCAATTTAGGTTCTTTTTAAGGGTTAATAGTGTGTTTAGAAGACTATTGGTTAGTTTTATTTGTTTTTCCTTTTTTTTTTTTTGTTTTGGTATCTTAGGTTTATGGATTTATTGTTTGATTTTTTTTTGGTTTCAGGATATTCGTTTATTGTTTTTAACATCTTTTTTTTTTTTTTTTCAGGCGTAAAGTGTTTTAGCTTTGCCAGTCAGTGGTGGGTCATGCCTTTATTCCAAGCCCTTGGGAGGCACAGGCAGGTAGATTTGTAAGTTCTAGGCCAGCTGGTCTAAAGAGTGAGTTCCAGTATAGACAGGGCAATACAGAGAAACAGTTTCCAAAAACAAAATAAATTAAAGCAAAAAAAAAAAAATAGCTTAAGGGTCATTTTAGGGTTGATATATATATATATAGGTTTTTTTTTTTTTAAGGGTTTTGTAGGTTTTTAGAAGAAGTTTTAGATTTATTTAGTTTTCAGACTTCTAGTGTAGGTTAAGTGTTTTGTTGTTGTTGTTGTTGTTTTTTTTTTTTTTCTTATTTTTTAAGGATTATAGTGAGTTTTAGGGTTTTGGTGTTTTATTTAGGCTTAATTTTATTTTTATTTTTTAATATTTTGCTTTATTTCTCAGGTTTTTGTTTTGTTGTTTTTTGTTTGTTTGTTTTTAATTTTGAGGTTTTATATTTGGTATTTAATTGTTTTACTTTTGCTAGGAAATTGTGGACCATGACTTAGGGTTGCCAGACAGTGATGGCCCTTGCCTTTAATTCCAGCACATGGGAGGCAGAAGCAAGCAGATTTCTGAGTTTGAGGCCAGCCTGAAATAAAGAGGGAGCTCCAGGAAAGGTAGGGATACAGAGAGAAACCCATTCTAGAAAAACTCAAAAAACAAATGAAATAAAATAAAATGAAATAAAATGAGAAATGAAAGAAAGAACGAACAAAAGAAAGAAAGAAAGGAAGAAAGAAAGAAAGAAAGAAAGAAAGAAAGAAAAGAATGAAGAAAGAAATGAAGAAAGAAATGAAGAAAGAAAAGAAAAAAAATTACTTAAAGGACATTTTGTCCTTTCTGTTTTTTGTTTTTTGTTTTTTTTTCTTTTCTTTTTTTTTTCTTATTTTTTAGAATTTCAGTTTTGTTTTTTTGTTTGTTTGTTTTGTTTTTTTTGTTTTTTTTTGTAAAGGGTTTTGTAGGGTATTTTATAACAGTATCTTATAGGGTTTTTTTTTGAGTATTTTAGTGTATTATTAGTGTTTTTTTTTCTGATTTTTTAAAAAGTGTTTTAGGGGGTTTCAGTGATTTGGGTTTTTTCATTTTTTTTTAGGGTTCTATCTTTTACTTTTAGGGTTTTTTGGTTTTTTTTTTTTTAGAGTTTTAGAATATTATTATTTTTTTTAATTTTAAGGTTTTATTGGAGATAAGAGTTTTAGGGTAGGCAGGAAGTGGTGGCCCATGCCTTAAATCCCAGCACTTTGAGAGGAAGAAGTATTGGATTTCTTACTTCAAGGCCAGCCTGGTTTACAGAGGCAGGTCCAATATAGGTAGTGATACACATAGAAACCCAGTCTCCAAAATCTGAAAAAAAAATAAGAAAAAGGAAAGAAAGAAAGAAAGAAAGAAAGAAAGAAAGAAAGAAAGAAAGAAAGAGAAATACTTAGTGAAATTTTAGGCTCCTTGGTATTTTTGTAGCAATTTAGGTTCTTTTTAAGGGTTAATAGTGTGTTTAGAAGACTATTGGTTAGTTTTATTTGTTTTTCCTTTTTTTTTTTTTTGTTTTGGTATCTTAGGTTTATGGATTTATTGTTTGATTTTTGGTTTCAGGATATTCGTTTATTGTTTTTAACATCTTTTTTTTTTTTTTTTCAGGCGTAAAGTGTTTTAGCTTTGCCAGTCAGTGGTGGGTCATGCCTTTATTCCAAGCCCTTGGGAGGCACAGGCAGGTAGATTTGTAAGTTCTAGGCCAGCTGGTCTAAAGAGTGAGTTCCAGTATAGACAGGGCAATACAGAGAAACAGTTTCCAAAAACAAAATAAATTAAAGCAAAAAAAAAAAATAGCTTAAGGGTCATTTTAGGGTTGATATATATATATATAGGTTTTTTTTTTTTTTAAGGGTTTTGTAGGTTTTTAGAAGAAGTTTTAGATTTATTTAGTTTTCAGACTTCTAGTGTAGGTTAAGTGTTTTGTTGTTGTTGTTGTTGTTGTTGTTTTTTTTTTTTTCTTATTTTTTAAGGATTATAGTGAGTTTTAGGGTTTTGGTGTTTTATTTAGGCTTAATTTTATTTTTATTTTTTAATATTTTGCTTTATTTCTCAGGTTTTTGTTTTGTTGTTTTTTGTTTGTTTGTTTTTAATTTTGAGGTTTTATATTTGGTATTTAATTGTTTTACTTTTGCTAGGAAATTGTGGACCATGACTTAGGGTTGCCAGACAGTGATGGCCCTTGCCTTTAATTCCAGCACATGGGAGGCAGAAGCAAGCAGATTTCTGAGTTTGAGGCCAGCCTGAAATAAAGAGGGAGCTCCAGGAAAGGTAGGGATACAGAGAGAAACCCATTCTAGAAAAACTCAAAAAACAAATGAAATAAAATAAAATGAAATAAAATGAGAAATGAAAGAAAGAACGAACAAAAGAAAGAAAGAAAGGAAGAAAGAAAGAAAGAAAGAAAGAAAGAAAGAAAAGAATGAAGAAAGAAATGAAGAAAGAAATGAAGAAAGAAAAGAAAAAAAATTACTTAAAGGACATTTTGTCCTTTCTGTTTTTTGTTTTTTGTTTTTTTTCTTTTCTTTTTTTTTTCTTATTTTTTAGAATTTCAGTTTTGTTTTTTTGTTTGTTTGTTTTGTTTTTTTTGTTTTTTTTTGTAAAGGGTTTTGTAGGGTATTTTATAACAGTATCTTATAGGGTTTTTTTTTTTTGAGTATTTTAGTGTATTATTAGTGTTTTTTTTTCTGATTTTTTAAAAAGTGTTTTAGGGGGTTTCAGTGATTTGGGGTTTTTCATTTTTTTTTAGGGTTCTATCTTTTACTTTTAGGGTTTTTTGGTTTTTTTTTTTTTTAGAGTTTTAGAATATTATTATTTTTTTTAATTTTAAGGTTTTATTGGAGATAAGAGTTTTAGGGTAGGCAGGAAGTGGTGGCCCATGCCTTAAATCCCAGCACTTTGAGAGGAAGAAGTATTGGATTTCTTACTTCAAGGCCAGCCTGGTTTACAGAGGCAGGTCCAATATAGGTAGTGATACACATAGAAACCCAGTCTCTAAAATCTGAAAAAAAAATAAGAAAAAGGAAAGAAAGAAAGAAAGAAAGAAAGAAAGAAAGAAAGAAAGAAAGAAAGAAAGAGAAATACTTAGTGAAATTTTAGGCTCCTTGGTATTTTTGTAGCAATTTAGGTTCTTTTTAAGGGTTAATAGTGTGTTTAGAAGACTATTGGTTAGTTTTATTTGTTTTTCCTTTTTTTTTTTGTTTTGGTATCTTAGGTTTATTGATTTATTGTTTGATTTTTGGTTTCAGGATATTCGTTTATTGTTTTTAACATCTTTTTTTTTTTTTTCAGGCGTAAAGTGTTTTAGCTTTGCCAGTCAGTGGTGGGTCATGCCTTTATTCCAAGCCCTTGGGAGGCACAGGCAGGTAGATTTGTAAGTTCTAGGCCAGCTGGTCTAAAGAGTGAGTTCCAGTATAGACAGGGCAATACAGAGAAATAGTTTCCAAAAACAAAATAAATTAAAGCAAAAAAAAAAAAATAGCTTAAGGGTCATTTTAGGGTTGAGATATATATATATAGGTTTTTTTTTTTTAAGGGTTTTGTAGGTTTTTAGAAGAAGTTTTAGATTTATTTAGTTTTCAGACTTCTAGTGTAGGTTAAGTGTTTTGTTGTTGTTGTTGTTGGTTTTTTTTTTCTTATTTTTTAAGGATTATAGTGAGTTTTAGGGTTTTGGTGTTTTATTTAGGCTTAATTTTATTTTTATTTTTTAATATTTTGCTTTATTTCTCAGGTTTTTGTTTTGTTGTTTTTTGTTTGTTTGTTTTTAATTTTGAGGTTTTATATTTGGTATTTAATTGTTTTACTTTTGCTAGGAAATTGTGGACCATGACTTAGGGTTGCCAGACAGTGATGGCCCTTGCCTTTAATTCCAGCACATGGGAGGCAGAAGCAAGCAGATTTCTGAGTTTGAGGCCAGCCTGAAATAAAGAGGGAGCTCCAGGAAAGGTAGGGATACAGAGAGAAACCCATTCTAGAAAAACTCAAAAAACAAATGAAATAAAATAAAATGAAATAAAATGAGAAATGAAAGAAAGAACGAACAAAAGAAAGAAAGAAAGGAAGAAAGAAAGAAAGAAAGAAAGAAAGAAAGAAAGAAAAGAATGAAGAAAGAAATGAAGAAAGAAATGAAGAAAGAAAAGAAAAAAAATTACTTAAAGGACATTTTGTCCTTTCTGTTTTTTGTTTTTTGTTTTTTTTCTTTTCTTTTTTTTTTCTTATTTTTTAGAATTTCAGTTTTGTTTTTTTTTTTTGTTTGTTTTGTTTTTTTTGTTTTTTTTTGTAAAGGGTTTTGTAGGGTATTTTATAACAGTGTCTTATAGGGTTTTTTTTTTTTTTGAGTATTTTAGTGTATTATTAGTGGTTTTTTTTTTGATTTTTTTAAAAGTGTTTTAGGGGGTTTCAGTGATTTGGGTTTTTTCATTTTTTTTATTTTAGGGTTCTATCTTTTACTTTTAGGGTTTTTTGTTTTGTTTTTTTAGAGTTTTAGAATATTATTATTTTTTAATTTTAAGGTTTTATTGGAGATAAGAGTTTTAGGGTAGGCAGGAAGTGGTGGCCCATGCCTTAAATCCCAGCACTTTGAGAGGAAGAAGTATTGAATTTCTTACTTCAAGGCCAGCCTGGTTTACAGAGGCAGGTCCAATATAGGTAGGGATACACATAGAAACCCAGTCTCCAAAATCTGAAAAAAAATAAGAAAAAGGAAAGAAAGAAAGAAAGAAAGAAAGAAAGAAAGAAAGAAAGAAAGAAAGAAGGAAGGAAGGAAGGAAGGAAGGAAGGAAGGAAGGAAGGAATGAAGGAAGGAAGGAAGGATAGAAAGAAAGAAAAATAGAAAGAAAGAAAGAAAGAAAGAAAGGAAGAAAGAAAGAAGAAAGAAAGAAAGAAAGAAAGAAAGAAGGAATTAAAGAAGGAAAGAAAGAAAGAAAAGAGAAAATTACTTAATGGATATTTTGGCCTTTCTGTTTTTTTGTTTTGTTTTGTACCTTTGTTTTCTGTTTTATTTTTTTTGGGGGGGGGTTGTTTGTTTGTTTGTTTGTTTGATAGGATTTAGAGTTTTCATTTAGTGTTTTCCTTTTGTTTTTAATTTTGAAAAAAAATAATAAAGTTTTTATATTGGGGGATACACAGATAAATCTAGTCCTGAAAAGTTCAATAAATAAATAGATAGATGGATAGATAGATAGATAGATAGATAGATAGATAGATAGATAGATAGATAAACAAATAGAAGAAAGAAAGAAAGAACAAAAGAAAGAATGAAAGAAAGAAAGAATGAAAGAAAGAAAGAAAGAAAGAAAGAAAGAAAGAAAGAAAGAAAGAAAGAAAGAAAGAAAGAAAGAAAGAAAGGAAGGAAGGAAGGAAGAAAGGAAGAAAGAAAGAAAGAAAGAAAAGAGAAAAATAATTAATGGACATTTTTGCATTTTTTTGGTGTTTGTTTTTTGTTTTTTGTTATTTTTAGAATTTTAGTCTTTTTTAACAAGGGTTTTGTAGGTTTTTTTTTTTTAATAAGAGTATCTTAGAGGGTTTTTTTGTTTTGTTTTTTTCGTATTTTAGTGTATTTTTAATGTTTTTTATGATTTATTTGTAAGTTTTTTAGGGTGTTTTAGGGTTTTGGTTTTTTTTTTTCAATTTTTGTTAGTGTTCTATCTTTTACTTTTAGGGATTTTTGTTTTGATTTTATAGTTTTTGATTATTATTTTTTTTTTAATTTTAAGCTTTTATTGTTGGATTTAAGTGTTTTAGGTTTGCCAGGCAGTGGTGGCCCATGCCTTAAATCACAGAACTTGAGAGGAAGAAGTACTGGATTTCTTAGTTCAAGGCCAGCATGGTTTACAGGGGCAGTTCCAGTATAGCTAGGGATCCACAGAGAAACCTAGTCTCCAAAATCTCAAAAGAAAAAAAAAAAAAAAAAACAAAGTAGGAAAGAAAGAAAGAAAGGAACGAAGGAAGGAAGGAAGAAAGGAAAGAAGGAAAGAAGGAAAGAAGGAAGCAAATTACTTTATGCATATTTTGGGATTCCTGTGTAATTTTTTTAAAGAAATTTAGGGTTTTTTTAAAGCATTTTCAGGATTTTTTGAAGATTGTTTTATACATTATTTTGGTTTTCTGTGTTTTAGTGTATGTTTAGTGCTTTTTAAAAAAGATTTTAGAGTGTTTTTGTATGTTTGTTTGTTTTTGGCTTTAGGGTTTTCTTTAGGGTTTTAGTATTTTTTTGAGTTTTTGTGTGTATATGTGTTGTAGTGTGTTAAGGTCGAAGGCAGCATGGTCTACAGAGTGAGTTCGAGGACACCCAGAATTACACAGAGAAACTCAGTCTCCAAAAACTTGAAAAAAAAAGAAAAAAAAAAAGAAAGTAAAATAAAAAGAACGAAGGAAAGAAGAAAGAAAGAAAGAAAGAGAGAAAGAAAGACAGACAGAAAAAGAAAGAAAGAAAGAAAGAAAGAAAGAAAGAAAGAAAGAAAGAAAGAAAGAAAGAAAACAGATTTAGTGAAATTTATGGCTCTGCGTATTTTTTGTAGAAATTTAGGGTCTTTTAAAAGGTTAATAGGGTGTTTGGAAGACTATTGTAGAATTTTATTGGTTTTTTTTATTGTTGCTTTTTTTTGTCTCCTAGGTTGTCGGGTTTTTTGTTTGTTTTTTGGCTGAGGGGTTTTCGTTTAGAGTTTTACTTCATTTATTTATTTATTTATTTATTTATTTATTTATTTATTTATTATTATTAATTGTATTTTTGAAGAAAAAAATAACTTTTTATTTTGGAGCTAAAGTGTATTAGCTTTGCCAGTCAAGGGTGGTTCATGCCTTTATTCCCAGCCCTTGAGAGCAGAGGCAGGTAGATTTGTAAGTTCTAGGCAAGCCTGGTCTACAGAGTGAGTTCCAGTATAGCCAGGGCTATACAGAGAAACACAGTTTCCAAAAACAAAATAAATCAAACCAAAAAGTAGCTTAAGGGTCATTTTGGGGTTGATATATATCTATATAATTTTATATATATTTTTTACTTTAATGGTTTGTAGGGTTTTTAGATATATTTGGTTTTCAGATTTCTAGTGTAGGTTAAGTGTTTTTTTTTTTTTTCTTGGTTTTTAAGGATTATAGTGAGTTTTAGATTTTTGGTGTTTAATTTAGACTTAATTTAATTTTATTTTTTTTGCTTTATTTCTTAGGTTTTTGTTTTGTTGGTTTTTTGTTTGTTTGTTTGTTTGTTTTAATTTAAAGGATTTATATTTGGTATTTAATTGTTTTACTGTTTCTAGGAAATTGTGGACCTTGCCTTCAATCTCAGCACTTAGGAGGCAGAGGTAGTAGATTTGTGAGTTTGAGGCTAGCCTGATCCAATGAGGGAGCTCTAGGACAGGTAGGGCTACACAGAGAAACCCAGTCATGAAAAACACAAAAAACAAATGAAATAAAATAAAATGAAATAAAACGATAAAAGATGAAAAGAAAGAAAAAAGAAAGAAAGAAAGAAACATAGATAGATAGATAGATAGATAGATAGATAGATAGATAGATAGATAGATAGATATAAGGAAAAGGAAGGAAAGAAGGAAGGAAAGAAATAAGGTAGGAAGAAAGGAAGAAAGGAAGGAAGTAATAAATTAAGAAAGAAAGATAGATAGATAGATAGATAGATAGATAGATAGATAGATAGATAGAAAGAAGGAAGGAAAGGAAGGAAAGATGGAATGAAGGATAGAAGGAAGGTAGAAAGAAAGGAAGAAAGGAAGAATTGAAGGAAGAAAGAAAGGAAAGAAAGAAAGAAAGAAAGAAAGAAAGACAGAAAGAAAGAAAGAAAGAAAGAAAAAAGGAAAGTAAAGAAGGAAGAAAGGAAGACAGAGAAAGAAAATATAAAGGAAAGAATATAGGAAGGAAGGTAAGGAACTAGGGAAGAAAAGAAAGAAAGAATGAAAGAAAGAAAGAAAGAAAGGAAAAAAGAAAGGAAGAAAGGAAGCAAGCAAGCAAGCAAGAAGGAAAGAAAGAAAGAAAGAAACAAACAAACAAACAAAGGAGAGAGTTTTAAGTTCATTTGGATTCCTGTATTTTTAGAAGCGTGCTTTTGAGAGTTGTTTTTTTTTTTTTTTTTTTCAGTTTTCTAGTGTATTTTTTTTTTCTAGTAAGTTAACCAATTTTACTGTGTTTTAAATTTTTAGGGTTTTATTTATGCTTCAGAGATTTATTTTTAATTAATTATTATTTTTTTGTATTTTAATGCACATTGTGATATTGTGTGTGTGTCTGTATGTGTGTGTTCTTTTTTTTTTTTTTTGTTTTGTTTTTTTTTTGAGACAGTGTTTCTCTGTATAGCCCTGGCTGTCCTGGCACTCACTTTGTAGACCAGGCTGGCCTCGAACTCAGAAATCCGCCTGCCTCTGCCTCCCGAGTGCTGGGATTAAAGGCGTGCGCCACCACGCCCGGCCATGTGTGTGTTCTTGAATAATTATTTAAAATTTGTGAGGTTTAATTTTGGTGTTTATTGGTTTTAGTGTTGCCAGGAAATGAGGGCCATTGCCTATAAAACCTAGACATAGGGATGAACAAGTAAGGGATTTTTAAGATGGAGGCTAATTTGGTCTATGGAGTGACACACAGAATGGCCAAAGAAAGACAGCGAAAGCCATTCTCCAAAATTCAAAAAAGAAAGAGAGAGAGAGAGAGAAAGAGAGAGAGAGAGAGGAAGGGAAGGAGGGAGGGAGGGAGGGAGGCAGGGAGGAAGGAAGGAAGGAAGGATGGAAGGAAGGAAGGACGGAAGGAAGGAAGGAAGGAAGGAAGGAAGGAAGGAAGGAAGGAAGGAAAGATGGAAGGAAGGAAGGAAGGAAGCAGGCAGTCAGTCAGGCAGCAGGAAAAGAAAGCAAGCAAGAAAGAGACAAACAAAAAAGAAAAAAGAATTGGGTTTCAGAGTTATTTTTAGCCTCTTTGACTTTTTTTTTTGGAATTAATATTTTGGGGGTGTATTTTGTTTTTGTATTTGTTTTTTTTAAGGCTTTGAAGTGTGTTTAGAAGAATGTTTTGGAGAGTGTGTGTGTGTGTGTTTTTTTTTTTTTTTTATACTTCTAGTATATTTTTAGTAGTTGTCCTAGTTTTTTAGAATTTTAGTGAATTTTAGGACTTGGGATTTTATTTAGGCTTTAAGGATTTTTTTTTTAATATTTTAATGTTTTAATGTTTTCTTTGGGATTGTGTGTGTGTGTTCTTGAATATTTATTTCAATTTTGATGGTTTTAATTTTGGAGGATCATAGTTTTAGCATGGAAATAGCGGTCCATGCCTATAAAATCTAGCCCCAGGGATAAACAGGTAGTGGATATTCTAGTTGTCAGCTAGCATGGTCTACAGAATAACTTCCAAGACAGTGAGGGATACACAGAGAAACCCACTTTCCAAAAAATTACAAATAAATCAATGAAAGAAACAGAGGGAGAGAGAGAGAGAGAGACAGACAGACAGACAGACAGACAGACAGACAGACAGACAGACAGACAGACAGACACACAGACACATAGACACACAGACACACAGACACTCAGAGAGAGAGAGACAGAGAGAGATAAAAGGGGAAAGGAAGGAAGAAAGAAAAAGAGAGAGAGAGGAGAGAGAGAAGGAGGGAGGAAGGGGTGAGGGATGAAGGAAGGAACAAAGGAACTAAGGAATGAAGGAAAGAAAAAAGAATAAAGGAAGAAAAAAATAATTGTGTTATTGGGTCATTTTTGGTCTCATGTGCACTTTTTTTTATTTTTAGGGGTTTTATTTAAGATTTTGAAGTGTTTTTAAAGAATGTTTCAGAGTGTTTGTTTTCAGAATTCTAGTGTATTTTTCATATTTTTTCTTTTTTTAATATTTAGTGTATTTAGGACTTTTGAGGTTTCATTTAGACTTCAAGGATTTATTTATTTTAATATTTCATTGCTTTCTTTATGTTCTTTTTTGTGGGTGTATTCTTGAATATTTATTTAAAAATTGAGGTATTTTTGTTTTGGTGGTGCATAATTTTAGAGTTGGTAGACAATGGCTGCCCCTTTCAAATACATGCTAGCCCTAAGGTGAACTGGTAGGGGATTTCTTAGTTGGAGGCTAGCCTGGTCTTGAGATTGATCACCCAGAGAGCCAGGGATAAACCCAGTTTCTAAAATTTAAAAAATATAGAAAATGAAAGGGAGAGAGAGAGAGAGACAGAGAGAGAGACAGAGAGAGAGACAGAGAGACAGAGAGACAGAGAGACAGAGAGACAGAGAGACAGAGAGACAGAGAGACAGAGAGACAGAGATACATACATCGAGAGAGAGAGAGAGTGAGAGAGAGAGAGAAGGAAAAGGAAAAAAAGAGGGAAGGAAAGAAGGAAGGAATAAGGAAGGAAGGAAGGAAGGAAGGAAGGAAGAAAAAGAAAGAAAGAAAGAAAGAAAGAAAGAAAGAAAGAAAGAAAGAAAGAAAGAAAGAAAGAAAGATAAAGAAAGGATACTTCTAAGTTCTTTAACTTCATTTGATTTCCTGGATTTTTAGAAGAGTGCTTTCGAGGGTTTTTTGTTTTCAGATATCTAGTGTATTTTTGTGTTTTTTCAAGTTTTTTAAACAAGTTTACTGTGTTTTAAGATTTGGGGGAATTATTTTCCCTTCAGCAATTTATTTTTTATTTATTATTTTTTTTTGTATTTTAATGCATATTGGGATTATTGCAATAGAGTACACATATTTTATACTAGTGTATAGAACAGATTTTAAGGTAGTAAATATCCATAAAATATTGCTATCCTTATTAATTCTGGATCACAAAAAATATATATCACGAGAATATATTATTGTTCAATAATATTGAAATTATTTGAATTTTAAAAAATATTGCTTACAATTTTAATATAAAATATTTGCTACTAGGTCAATACACAGAAAATAAAGTAATAAAAATAAGAACAACCAAAACTTTAGTAAATTTTTTAAATACTAATTCTTTAAAATTAGGTTTCAATCTAGTAAAGAATATATAATTTTTCTCTAAATAATACTGAAAATAAAAAATTATGAACATAATAGTGATTTTCTATTTTCACATATTTTTCATGCTTTCTTGGTAAATATATTAATCTTTAATAAAAGTGTTCAAAGAATGTGCAAATAGAATGTATTCATGAGAACATAATTAAAACAATTTATATTTTTTAAATAATATTATTTATTATATATTAAAATAAAATAACTATTTCTAAAAATGACATTAAAGAATACATGTCATATTAGTATTAACACATTCATATTATATTAAAATGAATTAAAGTATTTTATTAAATAAGGAATGTTATGACTGATGTATATAGCCTTAGTACAAAAAATGTATGTGTACGAATTCAAAAAATAAACCTGTTTTGTCACTTACTAATGTATAGGAAAACAAGTGACAAAAAGGTGTTACAAAAGGACACAGACTACTAAAGCTTTTGATATAAAGCATGATGTTGAATGATGTTAAAAGTTCTTTAGGAATAATATATTTATTGTCAGTGAATGTGGTGTGGCAACTGACAGGTCCTCCTACACTGGGACAGCTGCCGAGAGACCTGTGCTCATCAGGCTCTTTACTGAAAGCAACTGGAAATGAGGACCCTAAAGATTAAGGGTGGAGGTAAGGCCACCCTTGAGGAGTTCCTTCTGCAACATCCCGGTGGCTCAGTTGTAAACTCACATTTCTTAATTACCAAGAACCCGAATAAATTAGAACTGAGAATATTAATACCAAACACGACCTAGTGCATACAAGCATTATTTTAGGGATCCTAAAATATCCTAAATCCTTGAGATGACTCTGTGAACAATGACAGAAATGGAACAACAACAACAACAACAAAAATATCAAAAGAGTGTCTAAAGCCCATGAGCTTTCTTTGGCTAAAGGGCAGAGATTTGTGCTGGCAGCTTTGAATGAGAAGACTAGCAATGCTTTGTTGTAAGAAATCAAGAAAGACCACATTTTCATAATCACTATCTTATAGAAAAAAATGCCTCAGATTTGAATAAGCAATTGTTTAATAAGACTACAGAGCAAGCAAAGTAAAAGGATAGCAAACTGAGGTTTATAAGTCTTTAAAGATCAGTTCAGCCTTTGGAAATGGCATAATGAGCATAATATAAAATATTACGATAATAGACAATATAAGCAATTGTACCATAAGATCAAAATTATCATAGCATTTCTATAGAATGCTGGATTGAAGAAGAACAGAACCAACTGCACAATATGTGAGCCAACGAGGATTTGCGACATGAAAGGTAGTTAAGTAGTTCCCATGTTCAATGAGCAAGATAGGATTAGGAAAACTGTGTTCTCTGGGCCCAGCCAAGCCCATTTTGTGGGAGTCTGCACTTTTTCTCCTCTTAGATGAAATCTTGCACAAGCCTTATGATTTTCCACTCACTTTCAGACAATAAAAAGGCCTCCAGGTTCAATAACAGCTCCATTCATTCCTGTATAACAAAATAAACTCCAGCTTTCATTTAAAGGTAAATCTCCAGGTTAGAATCAATATTCTGTATCCACAGTCTTTTATTTTGAGAAAATACAGAAAAGATGAAGGTAGGAAGAGAGTACTAGGGGAGGATTCTAAAGATCATCTGAAGGACAGAGTTCTTGCCCCAAGATCTGTCTCAAGCAGAAAGCTCTGAGAGGATAATTCACTATACTTTCTTCTTAAAAACTTTCTTCTGCAAATTGTATCTTGGGTATTCTAGGTTTCTGGGCTAATATCTATTTATCAGTGAGTGAATATCAAGTGACTTGTTTTGTGATTGGGTTACCTCAAACAGGATGATATCCTCGAGATATATCCGTTTGCTTAAGAATCAAGAGATTCATGTAATTCATGCTTTGCAGCCCTGCCCTTGAGCTGGGTGAGATTAGTAACTGGGCTCTGTTCTTCCTTATAGGATAGCAAGGGCAGGAAACCTCTCCCAGCAATTTTAGCTAAGGAAGGCTCAGCTGACTGGCCACTTGCATTCCAGTCCTCTTCTACAATAGACAGTTTCTCTGTCTGTCTGTCTGTCTGTCTGTCTGTCTGTCTGTCTGTCTGTCTGTCTGTCTGTCTATCAGTCTCTCTCTCTCTCTCTCTCTCTCTCTCTCTCTCTCTCTCTCTCTCCCTTTCTTTCTTTTCTTTCTTTCTTTCTTTCTTTCTTTCTTTCTTTCTTTCTTTCTTTCTTTCTTTCTTTCTTTCTTTCTTCCTTTTTCTTCTTTTTTTTTCTTTGTTTTGTGGGAGGGGTTTTGAGGAATGGATTTCTCAGTATATCCCTGGCTTTTGTTGAGATCAATCTGTAGACCAGGCTGACCTTGAAATAAAAAAATCTACCTGCCTCTGCCTCCCAAGTTCTGGGATTCAAGGCAAGGACCACCTCAGTCTGGCAACCCTAAAACAGTTAAACTTCAAACATAAAATGCTATTTTTTTTAAATCAAGATCAACAACAATAACAACAAAAATATTAAGAAATACACTAAAAAGCTAAAAAGAAAATAAAGCCTAAATTAAACCCCTGAACCATAAAATACACTAAGACCCTTATAAAAACAACAACAACAATGGACAAACAAACAAAAAACAAAACCAAGAAAAAACACTAAAAATACTCAGGAAGCCTATAAAACAAACCAAACCAAACCAAACCAAACCAAAACTAAACCAAACCAAACCAAACCAAACCAAACCAAACCAAACCAAACCAAACCAAACCAAACCAAACCAAACCAAACCAAAACAAAACAAAACAAAACAAAACAAAACAAAACAAAACCTTTAAAACACTCTTCAAAAAACTCTACAAAACCTTTCGAAAACCTATAGTCAACTAAAAAATAAAATACACAAGGCAAAATGTTCCTAATACCTTTCTTTCTTTCTTTCTTTTTTTTCTTTCTTTCTTTCTTTCTTTTTTTCTTTCTTTCTTTTCTCTCTCTCTCTCTCTCTCTCTCTCTCTCTTTCTTTCTTTCTTTCTTTCTCTCTCTCTCTTTCTTTTTTTCTTTCTTTCTTTTTTTCTTCCTTTCTTGCTTTCTTCCTTTCTTAATTTCTTCCTTTCTTCCTACCTTTCTTCCTACCTTTCTTACTTCCTTCCTTTCTTTCCTTCTTCCTTCCTTCCTTCTTTCCTTTCTCTCTCTCTCTCTCCTTTCTTTCTTTCCTTCTTTCTTTCTTCTTTTTTTTTTTTTTTGATTTTTTGGAGATTTGTTTCTCTGCGTATCCCTGTCTGTCCTGGATCTCCTTCTGTAGACTAGGCTGGCCTCAAACTCAAAAAGTGACTACCTTCACCTCCCAATTGCTGAGATTTAAGGCAAGGTCCACCACTTCCTGGGAATCGTAAAACTCGTAAACTCCAATTATAAAACCTTAACATTTATTTTTAAAAAAACCTCAAACACACACATCACGCACAAACACACACACACATACATATGAAGACACATAAATGCCGGGTTTGGTGGCACACGCCATTGATCCCAGCACTTGGGAGGCAGAGGCAGGCAGGTTTCTGAGTTCGAGGCCAGCCTGGCCTACAGAGTGAATTCCAGGACAGCCAGGTCTATATAGAGAAACTCTGTCTCGAAACACACATAAATACACAAACACACACACACACAAACACACAAAACGTAAAAAAAAAACCCTAAAAAAACCAAAAATACTAACACACAATGAAAAAAAAAAAAAGAAAATGTAAAGCCTAAAAAAAAAAAAAAAGAAATCTAAAACATTTAAAAAAACCCGAGTATCCTTAAAAACAACAAACAAACAAAAACAAACAACAACAACAACAACAAAACCACCATACAAGGAAAAAACAGAAAAGAACACTTCAATACCCAAAAATACTGAAAACGAAAACACCTCTAAAACACTCTTCTTAAAACCCTTAAGAAAAACACTAAAATTCTAAAAACATCAAAAATATACAAGAACTTAAAACTGACTCAAAAATTGATTTTTTTTTTTTTTTTTTTTGGTTTGTTTGTTTGGTTAGTTGGTTTTTCTTGGTTTTTGTTTTTTTGACTTTTTGGAGATTGGGTTTCTCTGTGTTTCTCTCTCTGTACTGGAACCCAATCTATAGACCAAACTGGCCTGGAACTCAGAAACCTAATACCTCTGACTCCCAATTACTGAGATTAAAGGCAAGGGCCTCCCCTTCCTGCCATTCCTAAAATACTGAAACTTTGAAAATAAAATTTTAAATTTAAAAGAAAAAAGCCTCTAAAATACACACACACAGACATCGAGACACACACACAAACACAAACAAATAAACCTAAAAAAAGTGAAATATAAAACTCTAAAAAAATTAAAAATAAAAAAACCCAAATCATTAAAACACCCTAGAATCTTAAAAAAAAAATTCCAAAAAAACTAAAAATAACTAAAATATTGAAAACCAAAAAAACAAAACCTCTACAAGCTGCTTCAACAAAACCTACAAAACTTTTATAAAAAACAATAGCATTGTAAAAAAAAAAAAAAAACAAAAAAAACAAAACAAAACAAACAAAAAAACCTAGTTAGTCCAAAATGTCCAGAAAGTAATTTCTTTCTTTCTTTCTTTCTTTCTTTTTTTCTTTCTTTCTTTCTTTCTTTCTTTCTTTCTTTCTTTCTTTCTTTCTTTCTTCCTTCCTTCCTTCCTTCCTTCCTTCCTTCGTTTCTTTCTTTCTTTCTTCCTTACTTTCTTTCTCTCTCTCTTTTTTTCTTTCTTTCTTTCTTTTCCTTCCTTCCTTCCTTCCTTCCTTCCTTCCTTCCCTCTTTTTTCCTTTTCCTTCTCTCTCTCTCTCACTCCTCTCTCTCTATGTATGTATCTATTTATATCTCTCTCTCTCTCCTTTTCATTTTCTATACTTTTTAATTTTAAAAACTGGGTTTCTCTGTTTATCCCTGGCGCTCTGGGAGATCAATCTCAAGACCAGGCTTGCCTCCAACTAAAAAATCCCCTACCAGTTCACCTTAGGGCTATCATTTATATGAAAGGGGCAGCCATTGCCTGCCAACTCTAAAATTATGCACCACCAAAAAAAAAAAAAAAAACCTCAATTTTTAAATAAATATTCAAGAATACACCCACAAAAAGAATACAAAGAAAGCAATGAAATATTAAAATAAATAAATTCTTGAAGTCTAAATGAAACCTGAAAAGTACAAAATACTAAAAATTAAAAAAAAAAAACAGAAAAAATATGAAAAATACACTAGAATTCTGAAAACAAAAAAACTCTCTGAAACATTCTTTAAAAACACTTCAAAATCTTAAATAAACCTCTAAAAATAAAAAAATGAGACCAAAAATGACCCTGTATCACAATTCTTTCTTTCTTCCTTTTTTCTTTTTTCTTTCCTTCATTCCTTAGTTCCTTTGTTCCTTCCTTGATCTCTCATCCCTTCCTCCCTCCTTCTCTCTCTTCCTCCCTCTCTCTCTCTTTTTCTTTCTTCCTTCCTTTCCCCCTTTTTCTCTCTCTGTCTCTCTCTCTGTCTCTCTATCTCTGTGTGTGTGTGTGTGTGTGTGTCTGTCTGTCTGTCTGTCTGTCTGTCACTCTCTCTCCCTCTGTTTCTTTCATTGATTTACTTTTAATTTTTTGGAGTGTGGGTATCTCTGTGTATCCCTCATTTTCTTGGAATATATTCTGTAGACCATGCTAGCTGCCAACTAAAAAATC
>NW_028227304.1:582500-585000 GCF_978045245.1 Mus caroli | reverse complement strand
AGGAAGGAAGGAAGGAAGATAGAGGAAAGAAAGAAAGAAAGAAAGAGAGAGAGAAAGAGAGAGAGATAGAAAGAAAGAAGAAAGAAATAAAAAATCAAACAAACAAAAAAACAAAGAAAGAAAGAAAGAATGAAAGAAAGAAAGAAAAGAAGGAAGAAGGAAAAAATTACGGAAGGAAGGAAGACAGACTTACAGAGAGACAGGAAGAAAGAGAAAGAAAGAAAAAAAAGAAAGAAAGCAAGCAAGAAAGAAAGGAAAAAGAAAGATAGGAGAAAAGAAACAAACAACAAACAAAGAAAAAAGAAACAAAGGAAGGAAGGAAAGAAGGAAGGAAGACAGACAAACAGGAAGAAAGAAAGAAAGAGAGAGAGAGAGAGAAAGGGAATGAAAGAAATAAAGAAAGGAAGGAAGGAAGAAAGAAAGGTAGAAAGACAGACAGATAGACAGACAGGAAGAAAGAAAGAAACAAAAAAGAAACAAAGAAAGAAAGAAGAAACAAAGAAAGAAAGAAGAAAGAAAGTAGAAAGAAACAAAGAAAGAAAGAAGAAGGAGAAAGATAGAATGAAAAAGAAAGAAAGAAAGAAAGAAAGAAAGAAAGAAAGAAAGAAAGAAAGAAAGAAAGAAAAAACGGACAAACGAAAGAAAGGAAGGAAGGAAGGAAGGAAGGAATAAAGGAAGAAATAAAGAAAGAAAGAAACAAAGTAACAAAGAAAAAACAAGTCCTTTAGATTACTATAGAAACCATGCTGAACTCTAATTAAAAAAAATCACATACATCTATCGGCCTAAAAATATACTAACATCATTTAAAAAATCAAACAAAACAAAATAGAAAAAGAAAAAAATACATTAGAAGCCCGAAAACCAAGAAACTCTAAATCACTATACTAAAGTCTCTACAAAACTTTTAAAATGCTCTAGAAATCTGAAAAGAATACACAAGAAAACGAAATATGCCTAAGATATTCATTCATTCATTCATTCATTCATTCATTCATTCATTCATTCATTCAATCATTTATTTATTTATTTATTTATGAATAATTATGTATTTATTTTTTTAAATTCTGCCTTTCTTTTTCTTTCTTTCTTTCTTTCTTTCTTTCTTTCTTTCTTTCTTTCTTTCTTTCTTTCTTTCTTTCAGTCTGTCTGTCTGTCTGTCTGTCTGTCTGTCTTTCTTTCTGTTTTCTTTCTCTCTCTCTCCTCCGTCCTAACTTCCTTCTTCCTCCCTCCCTCCCTCCCTCCCTCCCTCCCTGCCTCCCTCCCTCCCTCCCTCCCTCCCTCCCTCCCTCCCTCCCTCCCTCCCTCCCTCCCTCCCTTTCTTTCTTCCTTCCTTCCTTCCTTCCTTCCTTCCTTCCTTCCTCTCTATCTCCCTCTCTTTCATTTTTCTTACTCTTTCCTTGTTTGTTTTTTTTATTTCTAACTTTCTCTCTCTCTCTCTCTCTCTCTCTCTCTCTCTCTCTCTCTCTCTCTCTGTATGTTTCTCTCTCTGTCTCTCTTTCCCTCTCTCCCTCGTTTTTTTTTTTTTTTTATTTCATTCTTTTAGATTGGATTTTTCTGTGTATCTCTTACTGTCCTCCAGCTTCCTATAGAGACCATGCTGAACTCTAAGTAAAAAAAAAAAAAAAAAAATCATTTATATCTGCCTGTCAATAGTTGGCATTAAAGGCATGGTCAACACTGCCTGGCAAAACCAAAACAATGAAACTCCAAATATAAAACCCTAAATTTTTTTGGAAAAAAGAGAACAACAAAAATTACAACAACAACAACAAAACCATAAGAAATACAGTAAAATACTTCAAAAAATGAAGTCAGTTAAAACATAAATTAAAACCAAAACCCTAAAATACAATATTATCATTAAAAAACAACAAACAAAACAGAATAGAACAAAGACAAAAAAATAAATTAGAAGCCTGAAAACCAAGAAACTGAAATCACTAAACTAAATCTCTACAAAATTTTTGAAATACTCAAGATATCTGAAAAGAATACACAAGAAGCCGAAACATGCCTAAGATATTTATTTATTTATTTATTTATTTATTATTTATTAATTATTATTGTTTATTTATTTTTGTCTATTTATTTATGAATAATTACGTATTTATTTTTTAAATTCTGTCTGTCTTTCTTTTTCTTTCTTTGTTTCTTTGTTTCTTCCTTCCTTCCTTTCTTTCTTTCTTTCTTTCTTTCTTTCTTCTTTCTTTCTTTCTTTCTTTCTTTCTTTCTTTCTTTCTTTCTCTTTCCTCCTTTCTTCCTTACTTTATCTCTCTGTCTCCCTTTTTCTTTATTTCTTGTCTTTATTTGTTTTTTTCTATTTTTCTATCTTTTCCTCACTCTCCCTTCTTTCCTCTCTTCCCTCTTTCCTACTTCCTTCATCCTTCCTTCTTTCCTTCCATCCTTCTTTCCTTCCTATCACTGTCTTTCACTCTCTCCGTCTTTTTTTTTCTTTTTCTTTATTTCTTTGTTTCTTTGTGTATTCCTTTCTCTCAAT
>NW_028227304.1:542500-577500 GCF_978045245.1 Mus caroli | reverse complement strand
AGATCATCAGAATAATAAATACAATAAGAAACACTTTGTGCACTTCAGATACAGGGAGTTGATTCGACACCAACTAGTTTATATAAAGTAGGTCTAGAACCTTAAAAGTCAAAGAAGCACATGTTATTATTGCATTAGAGTCCCCATGCTCAGTCGATGGTTGGGTGCAAGCATCCACCTCTCTATTGGTCACGTGCTAGCAGAGCTTATTCGGCCATCAATAGGAGTAGAGGTCCTTGGTCTTGTGAAGATCATATGCCCCAATACAGGGGAAAGCCAGGGCTACGAAGTAGGAGTGGGTGGGTTGAGGATCAGGCAGAGGGTAAAGGGAGTTTTGGGGATAGGGTTTGAAATGCAAATGAAGAAAATGTCTAATAAAAGTGCCTTAAATAAAGTAAAATTAGATTAAAAAATATTGAGACGTGTGGGTGGCCCCATCCCTCAACCACATGTCATGCTTATCCACTGCATATGGTCTCTATAGGTTCTATCTCCCCTTTGTTGGGTATATCCCTGTTTACCTTCTGTAGGGGAGGATGGTCCAGGCATTCCAGGCACCCACATCTTCAGAGAACTCTAGAAAATTCTTATTTCTGGGGACTCCACTGCACTCTTGACAGCAATCTGAGGTGTCTTCTGACAAGTCTGCTCAAAATCCCTGGATGTGTTCCCTACTTAAAGGTACAATAGGCTACCCTCCCATTGAAGGCCGACTAGGCCATCCTCTGCTACATATGCAACTAGAGACACAGCTCTGGGGTGGGGGTACAGGTTAGTTCCTATTGTTGTTCCTCCTATAGGGTTACAGCCTCCTTTATCTCCTTGTGTATTTTCTCCAGCTCCATCTCAATTTTTTAACCCAATATTTTTCCTGTCTAAAGGGAATGTAGGGACAAAGAGTGGAGCAGAGACTGAAGGAAAGGCCATCCAGAGACTGTCCCACCTAGGGATCCTTCCTATCTTCAGACACCAAACCCAGACACTACTACTAATGCCAAGAAGTACTTGCAGACAGGAGACTAGCATGGATATCTTCCAAGAGTCTCTGCTAGCACCTGAACAATAGAGATGTGGATGTTGCTCCCAACCATTGACTGAGCGTGGGGACTCTAATGCAACAGTTAGGGAAAGAACTGAAGGAGATTAAGAGGATGGCAACCCCAGAGGATGAACAATAATATCAACTAACCAACCCCAACCCCAGAGGTCCCAGGGACTAGATGGCCAACCAAAGAATACCCATGGAGGGACCCATGGCTTCAGTTGCATATGTAAAAGAGGATTACCTTATCTGGCATCAGTGGGTGGGGAGGCCCTTGGTCCTGTGGAAGCTCAATGTCCCAGCATAGGGGGATGCTAGTGTCATGAGGCAAGAGTAGGTGGGATGATTGATCTCAAGAGTAGATTGGGATGCACCCTCATAGATGCAGGATGAGGTGAATGGCGGTATGGTGTTTGTGAAGGGGAAACCAGGAAAGTGGACAACACTTGAAATGTAAATAACATGACCAATTAAAAAATATTTTCTAGAGTTATCAGAAGACATGGAGGAATGGAGTGTCTGGAACATCCTGCTCTACAAAAAGTAAATGGATATTTCTCTTCTGTCCAATAGGTCTACTATCTTTCTCCTTCCCCAAACGCTAATACTTTTCTTCCTCTGATAACTGAGGCCTTCCAAAGTTATCCCCTTTTACCCAATGAGCTCTTATTATACCCCTAGGGGTAAGGGTACATGGAATATTTCACATCTGACTAAGGAGAATTGCTCCCTCTGCTTAGAGTGAACAGAAATCAAAAGAGAAAGCAAATCTTATAATCCCATGCCACTTCCTTGAGTAAAGTCACCTGACAAGGTGTGAGATGACTCAATTCTGGCTAGTTGAGCATAACTTGTAGGAGATAATCATACTGGGCACACCCACCTAAATGGTTTATTTATTCTGGTATTGATACAGTGTCACTTGCAGATTCAGTTAAAATGTGGAAACCCTAGACTGTGAAGAACTAAAGATAGAAGGTGAGGCAATGGGACCTCATTAGTTATGGTAATCAATTTAATTTGGGCTCAGACTATTACAGAATTTTTCACACTCTGATCATCTCTTCTAGCACGTGGACCTCAAAACCTCCTCTGTTCCCAAGGGCACTCACTCCTCCCTTTAATTAAGGAGGCATCCGAACTTCCCATTCAAGCAGAGAGAACTTCAGATCATATCAGTTTGTACAAATGAAGTGTAGCCATTCATTTAATGTGAGTAGACCAATACAACAATATTATGGAGTGTGCTTCAGACTTTTTTCCTAATAAATGATGTCCAAATGTCTCCTCCAGTCCAAGGTAAACTGCAGGTTTGGTAAAGGTTCAATAAAGAAATTTAATATACATACTTTGCCAAGGAAGATTAGTACATTCTATTTTCTTTGTACAAAGGAAATTTAGGCACACGCTTTCATTTCAAAGTGGTATAATGCTAAATCTTCTGAAATAGATGGCTGCAGTTCAACCTATGAAGTAAAAAGTCATTCAGATGTTCTTTTTTTTTCTTTTTTTTTTCTTTTTTTCTCGAGGAAAATTTAAAACCTCTGAGAAGGATTTCCTCAGAGAAACCACTTCTATCAATAGAGACCTCAATTCTATTCCTCTTAGAGGTCTTAAGGTTTCCTTTCTGACCTGGATGGCCAGAAATGCCCAAATGACCAAAAAGATGACAGGCCTCCTTCATATGACTGAGCCTGCTGCAGACTTTCCCCCATTTGCCCAAGGTGGTCTAAAGTACTGACTTAGTAGAAAGACCCTCACAATTTCTGTTTCTTTTAAAGTGGGATAAAGTCATTTCCCTTCAGACTAAAGAGGCCCTGGCAAAATAAGCCTTATGTCATTCCCTCTGTAGAATCTAGAATCAGATCTTGCTTTTGCTTAAGCTTGGCAAGGCATTTTTAAGTCAAGTAGTGCAGAATGACCTCAGAAGTTGAACTTATGAAAATTGGCTCCTCAAATTATCCTATTTTCCAGAATTCTCACACTATCCCATTTTTATGAAAGATGATCAGAACTTCCCCTAGGAAAGGTGGCTCTCCGGCCTTTTTGCACTTACAAATAATACCCTAAATCTTCCCTCTCCATCTAAGGTAAGTCAATAGAATAACTGGATTTTAGTATTGAAATCTCAGAAGTTTCATTTTTCCCAAGGGGATCATGATCAAAGGTTCCTCAGAGCATTCCCTACTTACATATGGTCCTCAAATATAACCCTCACATGGTGATCTTTAGATCATTTCCCTCTAATGATGACCTCTAAGAAGATGTATGTGTGACCAAAGAGACTTAACTAAATTCTAATCTGTGTTAACAAGAGACTCAAAACTTAGGTCATCTATCCTTTGTACCATCCTACATGCACACACCACTATAATTGATGATAAGCTTTAAGATCACTTAGAGACTTATAATCATGACTGATGAATAATGCTTGAATTGCTGCCAGGCCTACTATGGTGGATCTGAGGATGGGAATATTCTAAGCTGTGATGCAGTTCCACCTCCCCTGCTCAAGGTAGGAGAGGTCACTTCTTTATCCTTAAAGAAATTTGGGACTTTAAACAGACTCTAAGTCTGCTTTAATCTTCTACTCCTAAACATCAATTCTTAGAACACCAATTTCTGTCCATTATCTATCAAATGCACCCTCTGCATATAAGAGGGTCCAATATATATCTTATAAGACTGACAGAGTCTGAGATCATCTGTACATGCCCCAGGCCCCAAACTCCACTTCCAGTCCAAAATGTCTTCAATAATTTCACTCTCTGACGAGGAAGGATTCCAACCTATTCTCTATCTGATGGAGGGCACAAAAATTCCACTTAACTGTGTCTCACATCTAACTCCTTATCTGAAAGGAAAATCAGAATGACTCCTTTTGTTCCAGTGGTCCTCAAATTCACACCCTCTGTCCAAGAGGTCTGTAAATTTCATCCTGTCATACCAGAGCTCCAGTGCCCCTCCCTGTGCCTATGGGAGTCTCAGACACTACACATTTACACATAAATATTTCCTATTCCACATCTGTCTACAGGGCAAAAAAACTTTCTCCTAATTTCTACTTTGGTCTGAAATTCCACTTTTGTCAAGGGAGATTCAGGCCTACCCTCTGTTGTAAAGTATCAATAGATCTTGTCCTATTGACTTGGTGTTTCTGCTGTATTCCCAACACTCTGGGTTTATTTCCAACCTTCTTTCTGCTACATTTAGGCTAGGCATTCTTTCTCTGAAGAAAGGGACCTTGTACTTACCTCATTTGACCAAAAGTTTCATAGAGTAAAGATATCCATTGAAAACTGTTATAATAATGCAAGATTTGCTGCCTGAACTTACACAAGGAAGTCCATATAGAATATGAATATTCTACACAAAGAAAAGATTTGAAGCTGATCAAGTAGTACTGGATCTTCCTCTGCTTCAAAGGGCCTTTATGTTTTGTCGAATGGAAAATGGTCTTTATATTTTTATTAAACAAAAGACAGAGATATTACTACTCTCACAAATAGGTACAGAACTTCACCTTTACACAATTTTCTTAGAAATTTTACTTATGATCTGGGTGCTTCAAAACTCTTATTCACATGAATGACAACATTATCCTTTTTCGGAAGGGCACAACAGTCCTACTTAAAAATTGGTACCAGCATAGTGGTTTATTCCTGTGACAACCTGACCATGTTTTGAGGAATTCTGTGTAAGGACTTTGGACCTTTGAGCTTGAAGATCCATTCATTGTTAGTAGCTCTGTCTGATATTGTGTAGGAGCTTGAAAGATAATTTTGAAAACTGTAGAAGATGGAGGTCTGGCTTGTGAAATTTCAGAGGGAAAATTAAAGAGATTTTCAGGGCCATTGCTGTTTTTGATTGTGAAATTCTGTAGTTCTGCTTAGCTGGGGCCAAAGAATCAGCTGTGTTTAACAAGATACCTGAACAACTAAAGCAAAAACTTTGCATTATTAGGACTATTGATGCTGGTTATCTGGAGCTAAGAAATTAGCAGTGATTGAGAAGAGACCAGCATCATTGAGGCGATATCTTCTGGGAAGTGGTTTTTTTTTTTTTTTTTTTTTTGAGAACACAGAGGTTGTGTTCCAGAGATAGCCAAGTTTGTACCTTGTGCTGTGGCTGGACTTGGTAATGTGTAAGAGTCACCCAGGTGGTACTGGGTTTGAAGGCATGAAGCGGTCATGCAGAGCAGCTGAGGCTTGGCACTGTGAGAGGCCATGGAAGCCATTGGTGAAGATGCGCCTCAGTTGCAATTGACGGCCCAGGACTGAAGGGGTCATGCAGTGTTTTGGAGATGCCAGTACCCTGAGATGACCACCAGGAGCAGCAGCAGCAGTGGAATACAGGCATCTGGAGTCTAGAGGACGATGTGTGTGCTACAAAGGGCATGGTTGAAGAAGTGACCCAAGCCCTTGGAGGGGCCCAGAAGATTGTGAGTTGAATCCCAGAAATTGGATGGTTGGAGATTGATTTTTGCTTTTGATTGTGACTGTGCCTTGATATTTTCCCTCTTGAAGGAAGAAACTATTTTAGTGGAGACCACAGTTAAGAGACTTTTAATTGTAAAAATCTTTGGATTTTAAAAGAGATGGATATTTTAAAGAGATTGAAATTTTAAGAATATGTAAAAACTGAGGGACATTTAAAGATATTTAGACCTTGAGGATGAATAAGAATGTAAGGGTTGAGGCTTACTAGAGATGTGTTTGTGTGTCAAATTGACAAGGGGTCAATTGTACTGGCTGGTTTTGTGACAACATGACACAGCTGGAGTTATCACAGAGAAAGGAGCTTCAGTTGAGGAAATGCCTCCATGAGATCCAACTAACTGTAAGGCATTTTCTCAATTAGTGACCAAGGGGGAAAGTCCCCTTGTGTGTGGGATCATCTCTGGGCTTGTAGTCTGGGTTCTATAAGAGAGCAGGCTGAGCAAACCAGAGGAAGCAAGCCAGTAAAGAACATCCCTCCAAGGCCTCTGAATCAGCTCCTGATTTCTGACCTGCTTGAGTTCCAGTTCTGAACTTCCTTGGTGATGAACAGCAGTATGGAAGTGTAAACTGAATAAACTCTTTCCTCCCCAACTTGTTTCTTGGTCATGATATTTGTGCAGGAATAGAAACCCTGACTAAGACAGGTACAGAACTTCACCATTACACAATTTTCTTAGAAATTCTGCTTGTGATCTGGGTTCTTCAAAACTCTTATTTAAAGAAGGACAACATTACCCCTTTGTGGAAGGGCACAACAGTCCTATTTAACTCCAAGGATGCGCATATCCTCCCAAATATTACATAGAAAGATTTAATCATTCTCAACAAAGAATGCTCCACACTTGGCCTGTGGAATCAAGGAAATCCCACAGATTCACTACCTTCATAGAGGAACTCCTACCAACAGCTTCTAACTTCTGTGGCCTGGGAGGCAATGTTCTGACTGAAGGAATCTCAGAGAATTCAGGCATGATGGCCCAAATAGAAGATTATCATGGCAAGGGCACATCAGATTAATATATTTATTCTGATTTCTTAGCTGGAAATGGTCTGTGCTTCATGCAGAAGAACATCTAGAAGGACATATATTTTTGGAAAGCACTGAGCCAGAGACAACTGAATTGTCACCTATTAGAAAACTGCTAAGACTGCTGCTATGACTATTATGGACATTCAGAAGATCTGTATCCTAGATTGTGATTGCAAGTTTGGAGCTAATAGAGGAATAAGAACCCAAAAATGCCTATAATTCTTAAGATATCAATCAACCTTCAACTTCTGCTCAATAGGGCTGCAGGTATACAACTGAGAGAGGCTGAGGCTATTCTATATAATCCTGGGGAGCTCCTATATCATCCTTCTACTTTAGAGCATCTGAGATTTATCACCTGCACCCAGAGGAGCAGAGATAATTCCTCTTCTGCACACAGGGAACCTGGGTTTACCTCTACCTACCCAAAGCACTATGTGTATCCTTTTGACTGAATTGGCATTTAGACTATCCCCTCTCCCTAATTGTAGCCCGACTATTCTTATATACCAAATTATCTCAGAACTGCCTGTTGTAATAAAGAAATCCTGTCCACCAATATCCAAAGGGTCCTTCAGACCTTCTAAGTATGACCTGTGTGAGTGAATTTACTATCTCTATTTAATATTAACTGGGCCCCAGATCCTTCTATTGTGACCAAAGTGATTCCAAATCTACTGTATTTATCAATGGTGCTCAGATCTCATTTTTCCCAAGTAATCTTCAAATATGCCTCTCTAGCCAATGAGGACCTCAAATTTTTCTCCTCTGAGGCAGGGACCTCAGATGTTCTCCACCAAAACTTTAGGTCCTGAAATGTATCAATTCATCTGAAGAGACCCCCAGACCACCACCTAGACTTAAAGTAGCAAAGCTCAAGCATAGCAAGTACATGCATAACAAGTACAGCCCAGTTGAAGCTCACAGCCTCAAGGCAGAAACCAAAATGAGATGTCCCCCATCATCCTTACCTAGACCTAGCAGCCGAACATATGCTTGGTAAGGAGAACCAGCATAGGTTTCTCATCAAAATTTTAAATCAAGATTTTTGATCCAGCTTCTTGACTGACCCAGCAGCACATTTACTGCAGTGGACAGATGGTCTATGATGAGGAGCTAGAACCAGATCATGTAGTACCTGGAATGTGCCCCACTGAATGAAGTAGGTTAGGACACTGAACTCATGTCAAGGAAAATGTATGCAAACTTTCAACTCTACTCAAAGAATCTTGTTAGTTTACCTTTATAAAGGGGTCTCAAATTTCTACTCCCCTTCCCAGGAAGTCTTCAAATATTCCCACTTTGACTCTGGAAGTCCTCGATTTTCTCCATGCCTTTTGGAGTCTAATTTCTTTCCCAGGTCCTTTTGCAAGACTCATGGACCTCACCTTTGACCATCTAATCCCCAGTCATATATCTCTGACTTCTTTTGGGAGCATTCAGGGTCTCGATATGAGGCCTTCAATAATGCCCACATTGTCCATTCTTTTCTCACACATACTCTTTATGGGTATTGGGAACTTCAAACTCCACCTCTGGTGAAGAGAACTTCAGACAGTCCATTCGCATTTTGTGGGGTCTCTATACTTATGTCTTTATCCACAGGACCTCTGGATTTAGCTTCTGGTCAAACAGGTCTGCCACTTTGCTTAAAGAGATATCTTATTTACACAATGTGGACAAAGAGGCTTTGGGCATTCTCCTGCTCATCAATATAACAATCCTCCAGTGAGGTTTGAGGGCTACAGAGAAAAAGGAGAGACTGGAATAGCATATGGCATTTTAAGGACATTCATCATCAAAAGTGTGGTTCCAACTTAGTGTCCAGACATGGATGGTTGAACACAAAATTCAAGGGCTGTCAAAGTAATAGACACGCACCCACCCATTGTTGTGAAACAATATTCAGATTGCTCCACATAATCCTGAAGATGCCACAGATGATATGGTTAACAATGGTTTTTCCTGGAATGCAAAGTTGGTTTACTATATGAAAATCCATTAACATAATCCACCATATAAACAAAGTCAAAGAAAAAGTCACATGATCATGTCCTTAGATGCATAAAAAGCATTTGACAAAATACAACTCCCCTTCATGTTAAAAGTATTGGACAGATCAGTAATTCAAGGTCCATACCTAAACATAATAAAAGTGTTTTACTTTTTTACTGCAAATCTACATCCAATATCAAATTAGTTGAAGCTAACCCACTGAAATCAGGGACAAGAATGAGCACTCTCCCCATATCTATTCAATATATAGTTGTCCTACACCTCATTCTGTAGACAGGCTGGCATTAAACTCATAAATCCCCTACCTCTTTCTCAAAAGTGCTGGGTTAAAGTATGGGCCATCTTTACTTGACAACCTTAAAACAATGAAATACCAATATTAAAACCCTCAAATTTAGATAAATATTCATGAACATAAACAAACAAACAAAGAAACAAAAACCTAAGAAGACCATTGAGATAAAAAATAAAAAAATAAAATAAAAATAAATCCCTGAAGCCTAAATAAAAGCCCAAAACTCTGATATAAATTAAAATTCATTTAAAAAAATTAAATATACCTTGGAAGCAAAAAAATGAACAAACAACACTTCTAAAGCTCTCTTCCTAAAACCCTACAAACAATAAAAAAAAAACTAAACTAAACTAAAATTCTAAAAGAAAACTTGAAGTCAAAAATGGCCTTAAAGTCCAAACTTTTCTTTCTTTCTTTCCTTTTTTCTTAGTTTTTTCTTTCTTACATTTTTCTCTTTCTTTCTTTCTTTCATTCATTCTTTCTTTCTTTCTTTCTTTCTTTCTTTCTTTCTTTCTTTCTTTCGTTCTTTCTTTTTTGTTCTTTCTTTCTTTCCTCTTTCTTTCTTTCTTTCTTTCTTTCTTTCTTTCTTTCTATCATCATACCTTCCTTTCTTCCTTCATTTTCATTCTTTCTTTTTTTTTTTCTTTTGAGTTTTGGGAAACTTGTTTTCTCTATGTATGTCTGGCTCTCCTGGATAGCACTCTGTACAACAGGCTGGCCTCGAACTCAAATATTTCCTGTCTCTTCTGCCCAAGTATATGTGAAAGACATGGATCACAATGACTTGGCAATCGTGAAACTATGAAAACCACACATAAAAAAAATCCAAAATTTTAAATTAATATTCAAGAACACACACACCCAAGAATTCCAAATAGCATTAAAATACTAGTAATAAAACACCAAAGACTAAATAAAACCATAAACGCTCAATCACACTAAAATCCTTTTCAAAACCAGAAAGAAAAAAGAAATAAAATATACACCAGAAGTCTGAAAACAAAATAATAAATAACAAATACATCTAAGACACTCTACTAAAAACTCTACAATCCCTACAAAAAACAAAAAAAAAAACCACACTTAAAATACATTAGAAGTCAAAAACAAACAAACACAAACTCTAAAAATCTCTTCTAAAAACACTACAAACCTAAAAAAAACCAAAAACATAAAAAACAAAACAAAAAATAACTAAAAGTCTAAAAGAAAACAAGAAGCCAAAAATTGCCCTAAAGTTCAAATCTTCCTCATTCCTTCTTTGTTTTTGTTTGTTAGTTTGCTTTTACTTTGTTTGTTTGTTTGTTTCTTCCTTTCTTCCTTTCTTTCTTTCTTTCTTTCTTTCTTTCTTTCTTTCTTTCTTTCTTTCTTTCTTTCTTTCTTTCTTTCTTTCTTCCTTGCTTCCTTTCTCTCTCTCTCTCTCTCTCTCTCTCTCTCTCTCTCTCTCTCTCTCTCTCTCTCTCTCTCTCACTCTCTCTGTATCTCTCTCTCTGTTTCTTTTTTCTCTTTTGAGTTTTGGGAGACTTGGTGTCTCTGTGTATCTCTAGTTCTCCTGGAAGTCACACTGTAGAACAGGCTGGCCTCCAACTCATATATCTCCTACATCTTCCTCCCAAGTGCTGATTTAAAGTCATGGGCCACCATTACCTGGCATCTGTAAAACTATGAGAAAACAAAATTAAAACACCTAAGTTTTAAATAAATATTCAAGAGCACACACAACACTGAAAACTAAGAAAAATATTATAATACTAAAAAATAAAATCACAAAGACTAAATAAAACCCCGAAATGATCAAATACACTAAAATCCTTTCAAAACCAGAAAAAAAAATGAGAAGCCTGAAAATAAACAAACAAATTTTAAAAACACACTACTGAAAAACCTACTATCCCTGAAAAAAAAATCCCTAATATTCTAAAAAAAGAAAATACACAAGAAGCTAAAAATGTTCCTAAAATTGTTTTCTTTTTTGTATTTGTTTTTGTGTCTTTCTTTATTTTGGCATTAAAGGCTAGCTCCACCAACACCAACCTGGTTTCTTTTTTGGAGTTTTTAAGACTGTGTATCTCTTTATCTGGGTCTCTGAGTGTCCTGGAACGCAATCTGTAGACCAGGCTGGCCTTGAACTAAAAAATAACCTACCTCTTCATCCCAAGTGCTGGGTTTAAAGGTGTGGACCACCATTGCCTGGCAACCTTAAAAGTATGAAATAACAAAATTTAAACCCCCAACTATAAATAAATATTCTAGAACAACAACAACATCAACAACTTTAAGATCATTAAAATACTAAAAAAACAAACAAACAAACAAAAAATCCCTGAAGTCTAAAATGAAACCTCAAAACCCTGAAACGAACTAAAAATACTTTTAAAAAAAAACAAAAAATAAAACAAAAATAAGAGCACATTAGAAAACAAAACAATTACATAAAGAAGTTCCTTATGTTAGTCACTGTTCTATTACTGGAAAGAGATACCTTGACCAAGGCAATTATTATAAGATAAAACATTTAACTGTGGACTTCTTTAGAGTCTCAGAGGCTTAATTCATCATGGTCAGTGCATTAAGAATGGTAGAATGCAGGCAGATGGTTGAGTATTAGTTAAGAGCTACATTCTTACCCATAGTCAGAAAAGGTGACTCTGAGATTGGTATGGGCTTTTGACTCCTCAAAGGCTACACTCACTAAAATACTTCTTCGAACAAAGCCATGACTCCTAATCTTCTCAAACGTAATAACAATCCGTTGTGACTAAACATTCAAATATATATATACCTATGGGATTCACTCCATTTTTTTTTAAATTAAACCAGCTGCTACCAGATAGTGGGAAGGATGGCAAGAATGAAATGGGTATCAGATGTAAGGTAACATTGATGTATAGAAAATTATTGTAGGTTCTCAAGAAAAACTCCTAGGGACTACTCCAATGATAAGCTAGCTGAAAAGTTTAGAATTAGGCAGGATCTCAAATATAATAAAAGTACAATATAGTAAACTTGTGCTAAAGGATTAAGATTTACCTTGTGAAATAACTTATTTTCCTTACACTTCAATTTTATTGACAATATTATTCATTCCTAAAGAAAGTGTTTTCTTTATTGTTCTCTTTGTGCCATGTATGGAAATAGTACATTTATTCAAAGAGATGATAATTCTTAGAGAACAAAACACCCACATTTCATGTGCAATTTAACTCATTTAACTACAGACATCACAGAGCCTAGATAACTATAGTAAAGACCTATTGTGATGGCTACTCTTAGTTGTCAAATTGACTACCTCTGGACTGAACTACAATCGAGAAATTTAGAACAAACCTGTGGGATTTCTTGGCTGGGAGGGACTTGGGTTGAAGTTGGTGAATCCAATT
Organism: Mus caroli; assembly: GCF_978045245.1. Taxonomy (NCBI): domain Eukaryota; kingdom Metazoa; phylum Chordata; class Mammalia; order Rodentia; family Muridae; genus Mus; species Mus caroli. The sequence continues at coordinate 565,238 of NW_028227304.1, read as the reverse complement.
CTAATCCAAACCATTGAGTCAGGAAGAAACATGCTATTAATCTAGATCTTGAGGCAGGGATGCACTCCTCTGCTGGAGCTTACAAAAGGACATGGAAAAAGAAAGCTTTTTGTTCTTTGCCTTCTTATTCTTGCCTTGGTAGCAAGTGCATTCCTTCTCTGGCATATCATCCCCCAACCCCACTGTGTGTGTGCATGTATCCATGTACGTATGTGTGTATGTCTCTGTGTGTGTTTACCTGTGTGTGTAGCTGTGTGTATGTATGTGCCTATGTGTACATGTATGTGCTTGTATATGTATGTAAACAGAAAGATAAGTTCTGTTTCCCTAGAGAACCTTTACTAACCCACTTATAAAAATATTTTTTGTTAATTACAAAGGCCGCTTGTTACAGGAATGGTGGCCTTGACAGCTAAGAGAGTTCTCAAGCGGAATTTTCATATGTGTATGTGAAACACCGAAATTTGTCCATGTTCAGAAAAGTGATAGAATACAGTTTGACCCAGCTTCCAGTGACAACATCTATGGATGGTCATAACACTTTGATTCCAAAACGGAAAATCATTTTGGAATAGTGAATCTTTAAAAAAATAAAAATAAAAAAGAAAGCTCTTTATTGACAAATAATATCCATAGACAATTGATCACTTTCATCAGCATGTTATGAAGCTATATTTTTTAGGTTTACTTATTTTTATTGGATATTTTATTTATCTGCACTTCAAATGTTATCCCCTTTCCTGGTTTCCCCCCTCTCAGAAACTCTATCCCAACCTCTCTCCCCCTGCTCAAAAGATTGTGTTCCTCCACTCACCCACCCACACTCACTTCCCTGCTCTCAACTTTCCTCCACTGGGGCATCTATCAAACCATGAAGCTATATTTTATATCTTCACATCCAACATTTTCCAGCTTTGAACTGGTTCCATTCATTGGATCAGGGAGACAAGCAAAAAGAACATTATGTGCTTAGCTGCAAATGTCAAGATCTGAAGGGATTTTTGGAATGCAGCTTCCTTTTTGGTTTTTAATTTATTCTTAATATTTCAGCATTCCATTTGGAGAGGAATAGTTGGCCATGATTTGTAACATAGCAATGATGCCATAAATATTAACTATTCCTCTAGATTGATTCTATACATGAACTGTGGGAAAAATTATGGAGACACTTAAAATCTTCCTTTTCAAAGGAATAATATTAAAACGAGGAAGTAATAGACAATCAACTTCATTATATTTAAAGGGTAGTGACAAGGACAGAAATTGCCAAAAGAAAAGAAAAAATCTAAAATTTGATCTGTGGGCTTTAAATATTGGGAAAAAATCCCAATATTAAATGCTTTCTCAATAGAAGTGAAAAATGGGAGATATATACTTAACTATTCATAAAAAAAGAAACAAAAATGGTTGCCAGAAAAAAAATCATCTAAGTGTGTGTGTGTATATGTATGTGTGAGTGTGTATGTGTGTGTGTGTGTGTTTGTGTGTGTGTTTTGCATATATGGAACAGTGGAACAAATCCAATCTGGCAAGTGATATTGTAAATTATGAAAACAAAATATACTATAATCACAAAATGGATAAAGAAGAAACTACTATTGTATATTACAGCATCTGGAAAACAGTATTATGAGAAATAAAAGAGAAAACCAACATATTATAACATTAAGTGGGTTACCCAGAAATGAGGAGTGACTGCTTAAATGGAATACAGAACACAGAAGATGATGGCACATTACCTAAATAATTATTACTATGAGAAATAATCCTGGAAATGCATTTTACATTAAAATGGTTCATGTTATAAGTGAAACTCACTGAAGCTCTTATTTTAATTTTTTTCTTTAGAGCCCTTTTGTAAAATATACAAACCCATAGACATTTAGTTTTACCTTTAGGATGTTTCAACTTTGTATCACTTTTCCCTTTCAGGCCTATTACAAATAGTGAAGATTAATATGAAATTCATCTAAAGTATGAAATGAATTTATTTACAACATTCAAGGAAATTTCCAGGAAAATAACTTGGTTTTAACAAAATTCAAAGAGATGTAACATGAAAAGACAGAAACAAGGAAAAGGCTTCCTTTTCTATTATTATAACTATTTTACATTTCCTTTTGGGGGCCCTAGAGCACAAATAGAAAGTCTATGGGCAGGCCTCCTTTTTACATGGAAAGCATTAAAACCTTTGAGGGAAAAATCAGACACTATCCCTGCCCCCTGCTGCCCCCCCCACGCTTCCCCACTCCCACCCCTGTTTAGGATACAAGGCAACTCCTGCTTTGACTCTAGTTATAATGCTTGTTACAATTTCGTCACTGTTGTGCAATAATTTTCCTCTACTCCCTGAGGACAGCTATGCCCGAACCATTTGTGCCTAGGCCAGTGTTTATCCAACAGTCAAATCACCTCCATCCAGCCTATCTACCATGAACACTGCCAGCCTCGATGTGAAAAAGGATAATATAAGAAACCAATTTCCGGAATGGTTCAAAATCGATGCCACCAAGAACGAACAGGATGCCAGTAAGATGTATATCAGGAGACTTTCCCAAGAAATGAGCAAGCAGGTACCTCTGGAATACTTTTCTAAGTTTGGTGAGGTAATAGACTTTATTATAAAAACAGACCCAAATATTGGTCTGTCTAGGGGATTTGGATTCGTGCTTTTCAAAGACAGTGCAACAGTAGAGAAGGTGCTTCGAGTGAAAGACCACAAAGTTGATGGCAAGAAAATAGAATTTAAAAGGGCTAAAGACCTGGAATCTCAATTCCCCAACAAAAAGATTTTTGTGGGTGGGCTGAACCCGCAGATGTCTGAAGAAAAAATAAGAGCTTACTTTGGCACATTTGGGCAGATAGAGGCTATAGAGCTTCCACTGTGTTCAGATACGCAGGAAAGAAGAGCTTTCGGCTTTATCAAATACAGGGATGAAAACCCCGTTAGGAAGGTCTTAGAAACCAGGTACCATTTCATTGGCTCCAGTCGTTGTGAAGTTAAAATGGCATACCCTAAAGAATATACAGCTAGACAGCTGAATAAAAGAAAGACTATAGCTAAGGATAGGACAAGAAAATCAGTTCCAGCTGTGGAGTTAGAAAACAATTGGAGAGGAGGAGGCAGCCCAAGCTTCCAAACTATGGCTAACCCCGATGCTCACTTAGCCAACCAAGATGCCCACAGAGCTGACTCATATACTTCAAGAGCAAACTCGGATATACCTTTGGCAAATGCCCGTGGTTTCAGAGATTTCCCCCAATGCTTTCCAGGCGAATTCCAATGTTTTTGTGACAAATTCAACTGCTTTCATGGCAAGCAGTAATGCTTTGAGGTCAAGCTAAAATACTGTATGGTTAAGCCACTGTGCTCTGTGAGGCAAACCGAAATACTTTCTTGGCAAGCCAGTATACTCTTGGGACAGTTCCAAACACCTTAAGAACAAGCCAATACACTTTGGGAACATATCCAATTTCCTTAGGAGTAAGCCAGTATGCTTTGGCAGCGTACCCAAATACTTTCGGGATAAACCAATGTATTTTGGTGGAAATCAAAATGCTTTCTGGACAAACCAGTATCCTTTCGGAACATACTCAGATGCTTATGGGATAGGCCAATATGCTTCTGGGACAAGTCCAAATGCTTTTGGGGCAGGCCAGTGTAGTTTGTGTACAAATTCAGATTCCTGCAGGACAAACTGCTATGCTCTTGTGGCAAATCCATACAATATCTGGACAAACTACTATGTATTCGCAACAAACCCAAATGGTTTCAGGACACGCCAATATGTTCTTGGGGCAAACCCAAATGCCTTTGGATCAAATCAGTATTCTGTGGGAGCAACACAAAACAATTTTGGACCAAATCAACATAACTTCGGAGAAAATGGAAACTTTTGTGGGGCAGCTGGAAGTGGTGGAATCACTCGAGGAATTAATTTTTCTCAAGTATATGGCAATTTCCTGAATGTCTGCAAAACACTGCCAGCTTTCCACGGCTCTAATGGCGATTATTTCTCCCTCTACAGTTATGGGGTTTATGACTTAAGATTTGCACCTAATTACAATGTGCAAATAAGCCAGTCAACTCTTCTTGGTAATGATTACCAGCGAATTTATTGAGCGTTTTGGAGCCTAACTACAAAGCCTTTATCGAAGGACCATGCTGTCCAACAATGAAAAATTCAGTAACTTATATGAAATGGCCCAACTACTGATTGATTGGACATTGCCACTATTTGCAGCAACTTTTGTAGTATTAATACATTTTCCATCACCTTTTGACATTGGAGCTACAATAAAAAGACAAAGGCTTGAATCTATCTTGCTGAAAGTTTTTAAGGAAAATAAACATTGAAAACATTTATTTTTGAGTGACTTCTGTTTTTAATTGGGTTATTTTTTTGACCTTTACTTGTGCGTTGCTGAAGAGAGGAAAGAGAGTTTTGTTATTGCACCTGCTTTTTAATTCTGTGTCGGTGTGTTTGGGTTAAATTTACTCATACAGTCGATTCAACTAGTTAATTTCAGTGAATAGAAACAAATTGCTTCTGAATACTTTCTGAAAAACTATATGTATATGTTTGTTGCTTGTCCCAAATGTACACATTCTCATGATGTCAACCACATTCACTTTTGCAAAACGACGTGTAGTTTTGTGAAATCTATTGTTGGTTTATCTGGGAATTTCCCCTTTACCTTATGACAACACAGTATGACAAGTTTATTGTCTCCTAATTAGAAATCATCAGCTTTATTCCTTGTTCTTTATTCTGGCACTCTTTTTACCTCTATTTTGAGACAGAGATTAATTGAGTTACATAGGCTACCCTTTAACAAGGTGACTTTGAACTTGAAATCCTTCTGCCTCAGCATTACTTGGTTTTATTTCTAAATATTCAGTGATTTTTCTCCATCAGTCTACCTTCTATTTACAGGGATTTATTCTATGTTAGAAATTAAATACAGGGAAACAATCCCTAGAGCATAGAAATATAGCAAAGTATTAAAAAATTTTTACAAAAGATGGCTTGCCCAGCCATCTAAAATATATCTTGGCCTGGGGCTTACAGGAGGGATGGGTGAAGTGAGTTGGCCTTTGCCAATACTATGCGAGAAGGCATGCGAAGTTGAGAATAAAGATAGCACTCATCAGAGTAACACACCAGTTTCTTGTTTGTTTGTTTGGCTATTTAGTATGATATTGTATTTGCTTGCTTGTTTGTTTAAGAGGAGAAACAGGGTATGTGCTTGATTACTAGGAAAAGGGTAGTATAAAGGGCTTCAACATACTCAGCAGCAACATAACGAACCATCAATGTGAATTTTATACATTTAAATTTTTCTAATAAATAATTGTTGTTTAAAAATAGTGTTTTAATGCTAAATATAATATTTAAATACTATCAAAAGTCTGTCACAGCTTGTAATCAAAACATTTACCGGTACTTTTATACATTGCTCTATGCATTTCCTTAAACTGGAATCTACTATAATTTAATTTATAGTGTATCTCAATTATAATGTTTTATTTCAAAACAATAATAAATTAATGTTTTATTTCAAAAGCACAACATACATGGCTACTGTCTGTCATGTTGAAATTGCAGACTCAAAACAGACCAACATCATTTGCGAGGAGTATTTCTATCTTTAAAATATTAAGAAGAATTTCAAAAAGACTTTAAAAGAGAATATACAGGCCATCAAAAATGTGGTATATACCTAATGGAAAGCAAAGAGATTTTCAGTACATGCTGAAATCAATTTCTATTTTTCAGATAACTTCTGATAAAAAAGGGAAGACAAGCAAAAAAATCAAAATTCTGATAATTTTGTTATATAAGAATAAATTTTAAGGAGACACTGAAATTTACTAAGTATCATAAAATTTAGAGAAATATCTCTAAATATCCTGAAAACAACAACAAGAACAAAAAATAACCTACTCTTTACTTTTGTATTATCGGTAATATTTAGCAACCACTTTTTCACAAAGTATTAGATTAGAAGGATGATTGATGACATAAGAGCAGAACTGAAAAGTATATTTTTGTGTAAAACAACGTGAAAGACAAGAGACATTACTGGAAACAAAGGATAAGAATGCTACTTTCACATTTACCTAAAATTTTTACTTTTGTAAAAAAATTAATACTGTATCTTTGAAGGGAAATATTAATATACAATATATAAATAGATTTTGTTAAAATATGAAGACTATATATGACACTAATTTTAAAACAAATTTACTATGAAAAAACAAAATAAAACACCAAAATTTTAAATAAATATTCAAGGACACACATACCACAAAAAACTTAGAAAAACATTAAAATACTAAAAAATAAAATCCCGAAAACTAAATAAAACCCAAACTCTCAAACACACTAAAATCTTTTCAAAATCAGAAAGAAAGGATAAAAACACATAAAAAATATACTATAAGCCAGAAAACCAACCAACAAACAAACTTTAAAACATTCTACTAAAAACACTATAATCACTTGTTTGTTTGTGTGTGTGGGGGGGGATGAGGAATACAGAAGAAGCCAAAAACGTCCCTAAAATTGTTCTCTTTTTTTGGTTCTGTTTTTGAATCTTTCTTTTGGGATTAATGCTACCACACCTAGCTTATTTTTTTTTTTTTTTTGAGTTTTTGAAGACTGTAATTCTCTTTGTTTCTCTGGGTTTCCTGGAAGTCAGTCTGTAGACTCGGCTGGCCTTGAACTCAAAAGTCACCTACCGGTTCATCCCAAATGCTGGGATTAAAGGAATGGGCCACCATTGCCTGGCAAACCTAAAACTATAAAACACCAAAATTAAAACACTAAATTTTTAAATAAATATTCAAGAACACACACACACGAAAAAAATAATTTAAAAATTAAAACCTAAGAAAAACATTAAAATAATAATAATAATAATTAAAAAAAGATAAACCTGAACTTAAATAAAACCCCAAAATTCTAAAAGCACACTATGATGCTTTAAAAATCTAGAATAAAATATGGAAAGGGCACTGGTAGTCTGAAAAAACAAAAACAAAACAAACAAACAAAAAAAAAACAAAAAACAAAAAAACAAAAAACGAACACACATATAAAAACCCTACAAACTATTTAAAAAAATAAAAAAATTAAAAATAAAAAACTGCTAACATTATTAAAAAAATGCAAAGGAAGGAAAAATTATCCCTACAACACTTTACATTTTTATTTTATTCCTTCCTTCTTCCTTCTCCCTTCTTCCTTCTTCCTTCCTTGATTATTCACTCCATCACTCCTTCTCTCCCTCCCCATCTCTCTCTCTCTCTCCCTCTGTTTCTTTTTTATAGTTTGAGATTTGGGAGAATAAGTTTAAAGGCATGGGCCACCATTGCATGGCAACCCTAAAACTCTGATCACCAAAATTAAAACCCTAAATTTATAAATAAATATTGAAGAACAAACATTCACAGACACACACACACACACAAATATATATTAAAAATTAAAAACCTAATAACAGCATTATAATAAAAATAATAAAAAAAATGGGACCTGAATAAAACCCCAAAACTCTCAAAGCACTCCATGATTCTTTAATAAACTATAAAACCACACTTAAAGGACACTGGTAGTCTGGAAAAAATAAAAATTAAAAAATAAAAAAATAAAAAGAGAACACATTTATAAACCCTACAAATTATTAAAAAAAAAAAAAGCTAAAATTAAAAATAAAACAAAATGCAAAGGAAAACCAAAATTGTCCCTAAAACTCTTTACAGTCTTTATTTCCTTCCTTCCTTCCTTCCTTCCTTCCTTCCTTCCTTCCTTCCTTCCTTCCTTCCTTCCTTCCTTCCCTTCTTCTTCTTCTTCTTCTTCTTTCTTCTTCTTCTTCTTCTTCTTCTTCTTCTTCTTCTTCTTCTTCTTCTTCTCTTCTTCTTCTTCTTCTTCTTCTCCTTCTTCTTCTTTCTTCTTCTTCTTCTTCTTCTTCTTCTTCTTCTTCTTCTTCTTCTTCTTCTTCTTCTTCTTCTTCTACTTCTTCTTCTCCTTCTTCCTCTCTCTCTCTCTCTCTCTCTCTCTCTCTCTCTCTCTCTCTCTCTCTCTCTCTCTCATCTCTCTTTCTATTTCTCTCCCCCCTCTTCTCTTTTGAGTTTTGGGAGACTGGGTATCTCTGGTTATCTCTGGAGAGAGAAGGGACACTGGTAGTCTGAAAAAAAACAAAATCAAACAAACAAACAAAAAACCACACATATAAAACCCTACAAACAATTAAAAAAAAAAGACTAGATTTCTAAAAAAACAAACAAACAAACAAAAAAAAAACCGCAAAGAAAGCCAAACATGTCCCTTAAACTCTTTACATTCTTTATTTTATTCCTTCCTTCTTCCTTTCTTTCTCCCTTTCTCCCTTTCTCCCTTTCTCTCTCTCTCTCTCTCTCTCTCTCTCTCTCTCTCTCTCTCTCTCTCTCTCTCTCTCTTTTCTTTTGAGTTTTGGGAGACTGGGTATCTCTGTGTATCTCTGGTTCTCCTGGAAGGCACTCTGTAGAATAGGCTGTACTCCAACTCAAATATTTCCTACCTCTTCCTCCCAAGTGCTACATTAAACTCATGGGCCACAATTACCTGGCATCTGTAAAATTATGAAATCTAAAATTAAAACACCAAAATTTTAAATAAATTTCAAGAACACACACACCACAAAAAAAAGAAAACAAAAAAAAAAAACAAAAAAAAATAAGAAAAACATTAAAATAATAAAAAATAAAATCCCGAAGACTAAATGAAACACCAAAACTCTTAAATACACTAACATCTTTTCAAAACGAGTAAGAAAGATAAACAAAAAACAAAAAAACAAAAAATACTAGAAGCTTGAAAGGAAATAACAAACAAATTTTAAAAACACGCTACTAAAAACACTACAATCCCTGAAAAAGAAAAAGAAAAAAAAAGAAAAAGAAAAGAAAAAACCTAAAATTAAAAAAAATACACAATATCAAAAATGTCATTAAAATTATTTTCTTTTTTTTTTTTCTGTTTGTTTGGGTTTGTTGTTGTTGTTGTTTCGTTTTTTGTTTTTTTAGGTTGTTGTTGTTGTTTGTTTTTTTGTTTTGGGATTAAAGGCTAGCACTACCTAGCCTGGCCTTTTTTTTTTTTTTTTTTTTTTTTGAGTATTTGAGTTTTTTAGACTGTAATTCTCTTTTTGTCTCTGGATGTCCTGGAACTCACTCTGTAGACCTGGCTGGCCTTAAACTCAGAAATCACCTACCTGTTCATCCTAAGTGGTGGGTTTAAAGACATGGGCCATCGTTGCCTGGGAATCCTAAAATTATGAAACACCAAAATTAAAACCCTAATTTTTAAAATGATTATTTAAGAACACACACACACACAAATAAATTTAAAAATTAAAAACCTCAGAACAATATTAAAATAATAATTAAAAAAATAAAGACTTGGACCTAATTAAAACCCTAAAACTCTAAAAAGCACACTATGATTCTTTAAAAAACTAGAAAAAGCACGAAAAAGACACTGGTAGTCTGAAAAAATAAATAGAACACATATAAAAATCCTTACAAATCATTAAAAAAAAAATAAACGCTAAAATTAAGAGAAAAAAAATTGCCAAGGAAGCCAAACTTGTCCCTAAAACTCTTTACATTCTTTATTTTATTCATTCTTCCTTCCTTCCTTCCTTCCTTCCTTCCTTCCTTCCTTCCTTCCTTCCTTCCTTCCTCCCTCCCTCCCTCCCTCTCCCTCCCTCCCTCCCTTCCTCCCTCCCTCCCTCCCTCCCTCTCTCCCTCTCTCTCTCTCTCTTTCTCTCTCTCTCTCTCTCTCTCTCTCTCTCTCTCTCTCTCTGTCTCTCTCTCTTTCTCTTTCTCTCTTTGTTTCTTTTTTCTTTTTTCTTTTTTCAATTTTGGGAGACTGGGTATGATCATCCCAAGTGCTAGGTTTGAAGACATGGAACACCATTGCCTGGCAACCCTAAAACTATAAAATACCAAAATTAAAACCCTAATTTTTTAAATAAATATTCAAGAACCCATACACACACACACACACAAATAAATTTAAAAAATTAAAACGATAAAAAACATTAAAATAATAATAATTTTTTAAAAATCTGAACCTAAATAAAACCCCACAACTCTAAAGCACACTATAATTCTTAAAAAAAAAAGAAAAAACAAGAAAAGGACACTGGAAGTCTGAAAAAAGGAAAAAAATAAACAAACAAACAAAACAAAACAAACAAAACAAAACAAAAAAAAACAACAAAAACAAAAAACCAGAACATATATAAAACCCTACAAACCATTACAGAAAACACTAAAATTCTAAAAATAAAATAAAATAAAATAAAATAAAATAATGCAAAGGAAGTAAAAAATGTCCTTAAAACACTTTGCATTTTTTATTTTATTCCTTCCTTCTTCCTTCCTTTATTTCTTTTTTCCTTCCTTCCTTCCTTCCTTCCTTCCTTCCTTCCTTCCTTCCTTCTTTGTTTTGTTTAGTTTTGTTTTGTTTTGGAGAGTGTGGTTCTCTGTGCATCTCTGGCTGTCCTGGATCTCTCTCTGTAGACAATGTTGGCCTTGAACTCAAAAATCCCCTACCACTTTTTCACAAGTGCTATGTTAAAGGCATGGGCCACCATTGCCTGGCAACCCTAAAACTTTGAAACACCAAAATTAAAACCTTCATATAAAAATAAAATTCCAGAAGTATAGCAACAAAAAGAAAAAACTAAGAAGAACATTAAAATAAAAAAACAAAACAAAAAAAGCCCCTGAAACCAAAAATAAAACCTCAAAAACGGGAAACAAACTAAAATCCTTAAAAAAAAAAAAAAAAAATACATTGGAAGCCGAAAAACAAAACAAAACAAAACAACAAAAAAAAGAAAACTCTAAAAGTCTCTTATAAAAATTCTACACACCATGAAAACAACAAAAACCCTAAAATTCTAAAAAAAAACAAAAAAACAAAAATGGCCCTAAAGTTCATTTCTTATTTTCTTTCCTTTTTTCTTTCTCTCTTTCTTTCTTTCTTCTTTCTTTTTTTCTTTCTTTCTTTCTTTCTTTCTTTCTTTCTTTCTTTCTTTCTTTCTTTCTTTTTTCTTCCTTTCTTTCTTCCTTTCTTTCTTTCTTTCTTTCTTTCTTTCTTTCTTTTTTCTTCCTTTCTTTCTTCCTTCCTTTCTTTCTTTCTTTCTTTCTTTCTTTCTTTCTTTCTTTCTTTCTTTCTTTCTTTCTTTCTTTCCTTCTTTCAGGGATTAAAGGCATGCACCACCATGCCTGGCTTCCTTTTTTGAGTTTTTAAAGACTGTACTTCTCTTTGTATCTGTGGCTGTCCTGGGATTCACCCTGTAGACCAGGCTTGCCTTGAACTCAAAAACCACATACCTGTTCATCCCAATTGCTGGATTTAAGGGCAGAGGTCACCATGGCCTAGCAAACCTAAAACTATAAAACAACAAAATTAAACCCTAAAATTTTAAATGAATTGTCAAGAACACACACACACATACACACAAAAAACAAAAACAAAAATGAAAACAAAAACAAAAACATTAAAATACTAAAAAAGAAACCAAAAAACTAAAACAAAACAAATCAAAAAAAACACAAACACAAAAAAAATCAAAAACCAAAAAAAACCCAAACCCTGGAGCCTATATAAAATGCCAAAAGCCTAAAACACACTAAAATACTAAACAAACGAACAAAAAAACAAAAAAACGAGAAAAAAAAAACCACTAAAAACACACTGGAAGACTGAAAACAAAAAAACCCTCTTATAAAAACCCTACAAACCCTAAAAAACAAAAATAAAAAAACTCAAATTATATATATATATATATATATATATATATATATATATATATATATATATATATACACACAAGAAGCCAAAACGGTCCCTAAAATTCTTTCCATTCTCTCTATTTTTTCTTTCCTTCTTTTCTTCCTCCCTCCCTCCCTCCCTCCCTCCCTCCCTCCCTCCTTTCTTTCTTTCTTTCTTTCTTTTTTTTTTTTTTTTTGAGGTTTTGGAGACTCTGGTTCTCTTTCCATCTCTGACTGTCCTGGAGCTCACTCTGAAGCCAAGGCTGGCCTTGAAATAAAAATTTCACCTACCTCTTTCTCTCAATTGGTGGGTTAAAGGCATGGGCCACCATTGCTTGGTAAGTCTAAAACTATGAAATGCCAAAATTAAAATCATCAAATATAAATAAATATTCAAGAACAACAATAACAACAATAACTAAGAAGAACGTTGAAATATTAAAAGAAATAAATTTCCAGAATCCTAAATGAAAACCCAATACCCTGAAATACATTAAAAATCCTTTAAAAAAACAGAAAGAAAAAAAAAACCCTAAAAATACTTTAGAAAGGAAAAAAAAAAAACTGTAAAACACTCTTCTAAAACCCTACAAACCATAAAACAAAACAAAACAAAACCCTAAAATTCAAAAAAAAAAAAAACCAAAGATGGCAAAAATGGCCCTAAAGTTCGATTCTTTCTTTTACTCTATCTTTCTCTCTTTCTCTCTTTCTTCCTTCCTTTCTTTCATTCTTCCTTCCTATCTTTCTTTCTTTCTTTCTTTCTTTCTATCATTTCTCTCTTTCTCTCTTTCTTTCTTTTTTTTTCAAAACCAGTAAAATGAAGAAATAAATAAATAAAATTTACAATAGAATGCTGAAAAAAAAAACCCTAAAATTTAAAAAAAAAAAAAAACAAAAAACAAGAAAAGAAAAGAAAAGAAAAGAAAGGAAATGAAAAGAAAAGAAAAGAAAAGAAAAGAAAAGAAAAGAAAAAATACACAAGAATTCAAAAATGTCCTTAAAATTGATCAGTTCCCGGACGTATGGTAGAATGCTGGCAGATGTTAGAGTAGTAGTTAAGAACTACTTTCTCATCCATAGGCAGAGAAAGTGACAATAAGCTTGGTGTGGGCTTTTGACTCTTCAAAGACTACACTCAATAAGACACTTCTTCAAACAAAGCCATGTCTCCTAATCTTCTCAAATATAATAACAATCCATGGTCACTAAAAATACAAAAATATATACATATGGGGTTCACACCATTTTTTTTTATTAGACCAGCTGCTACTAGATAGTGGGAAAGATGGTAAGAATGAAATGGGTATTAGATGTAAGGTAACATGATGTATAGAAAATTATTTTAGGTTCTCAAGAAAAAAAATCTAAGGGACTACTACAATGTTAAGAAAGCTGAAAAATTTAGAGTAAGACAGGGTCCCAAATATAATAAAAGTATGATATAGCAAACTTTTGCTAAAGGATTAAGTTTTCCTTGTGAAATAACTTATTTTCCTTACACTTCAATTTTATTGACAATATTATTCATTCTTAAAGAAACTGTTTTCATTATTGTTTTCTTGGTGCCATGTATGGAAATAGTCTATTGATTCAAAGAGATGATAATTCTTACAGAATAAAACACCCACATTTCATGAGAAATTTAACTGATATAACTACAGACATCACAGGGCCTAGATAAATATACTAAAAACCTATTGTGATGGCTACTCTTGGTTGTCAACTTGACTACCTCTGGAGTGAACTACAATCGAGAAATTTAGAACAAACCTGTGGGATTTCTTGGGAGGGAGGGACTTGGTTTGAACCATTGAGTCAAGAAGAAACATGCTATTAATCTGGATCTTGAGGCAGGAATACACTCCTCTGCTGGAGCTTACAAAAGGACATGGAAAAAGAAAGCTTCTTGTTCTTGCCTTCTTGCTCTTGCCTTGCTAGCAAGTGCATTCCTTCCCTGTCATTTCATCAACCCACTCCAGTATATGTGTGTGTGTGTGTGTGTGTGTGCTTGAACGTGTGTTTGTACGTGTGCTTGTGTGTCTGTGTGTGTATTAGGTTGTGTGTGAAGCTGTGTGTATGTGTTTGCCTATGAGTGTATGTGTGTGCATGTAACGGTATGTAAACAGAAAGAGAAGATCTTTTTCCCTAGAGAACCTTTACTAACCCACCTATAGAAATATTTTGTTAATTACAAAGGCCTCTTCTTACAGGAATGGTGGCTTTGACAGCTAAGAGAGTTCTCAAGTGGAATTTTCATATGTGAAATTTGTCCATGTTAAGAAAAGTGATAGAAAACTGTTTTACCTGGCTTCCAGTGAAATCTTCTATGGATGGTCATAACACTTTGATTCAAAGGGAAAAATGATGGTGGAATAGTGAATATTTTAAAAAAAAATTGCTGTTTCTTGGCAAGTTATATCCATAGAAAATTGATCATATTCATCAGCATATTATGAAGCTATCTTTTTTATGTTTACTTATTTTTATTGGATATTTTATTTATTTACACTTCAAATGTTATCTCCTTTCCTGGTTTCCCGCCTCTCAGAAATTCTGTATCCCATCCTCTCTCCCCCTGCTCAAAAGAAGGTGTTCCTCTACTCACCCACCCACACCCACTTCCCTGCTCTCAACTTTCCTCCACTGGGGCATCTATCATGCCATGAAGCTGTATTTTATATCTTCACATTCAACATTTTCCAACTTTAAACTGGTACCATCCATTGAATCAAGGAGGCAAGCATAAAGACCATTATGTGGTAAGTTGTAACTGTCGAGTCCTGAAGGTATTTATAGAATGTAGCTTAATTTCTGGTATTTAAATTATTCTTAATATTTAAGCCTTCAATTTGGAGAGGGATAGTTGGCCATGATTCTTAACATAGTAATGATGCCATAAACATTAATATTCCTCTAGAATAGTTCTATACATGAACTTTGGGAAAAATTATGGAGACACATAAAATCTCCCTTTTCATAGGAATAATATTAGAAGGAGGAAATAATAGACAAACAAGTACATTATATCTAATGGGTAGTGACAAGCACAGAAATTGCCCAAAAAAAAAAGAAAAAAAAATTCTAAAATTTGATCTGTGTGTTTTAAATATTGGGAAAAAAATCTCAATATTAAATGCATTCTCAATAGAAGAGAAAAATGGGGAGTATATATTTAACTGTCCACAAAAAAAGAAAGAAAGAAAGAAAAAAAGAAAGAAAGAAAGAAAGAAAGAAAGAAAGAAACAAACAAACAAAAATGGTTGCCAGAAAAAAGTCCACTGTGTGTGTGTGTGTGTGTGTGTGTGTGTGTGTGTGTGTGTGTGTGTGTGTGTGAATGTTTTCATATATGGAATAAAGGAAAAAAAACAAAACGGTAAGTGATATTGTAAATTATGAAAACAAAATTTACTACATTCACACAATGGATAAAGAAGAAAATATTATTGTATATTACAGCATCTGGAAAACAGTATTATGAGAAATAAAAGAGAAAACCAACATATTATACCATTAAGTGGGTCATCCAGAAATGAGGAGTGACTGCTTAAATGGTTTACAGACTTAGAAGATGATGGCACATTTCCTAATTATCACTACGATGTAAATGCATTTTACATTTAAAGGGTAAATGTTATAAATGAATCTCAGTGAAGCTTTTATTTTAAAATGTTCCTTTAGAGTCCTTTGGTAAAATATACAAACCCATAGACATTCTGTTTTTCCTGTAGGATGTCTCAACTTTGTATTACTTTCCCATTTCAGTCTTATTTCAAATAGTGAAGATTAATATGAAGCACATCTAAAGTATGAAGTGAAGAGTTTTTTGAACATTCAAAGAAATGTTCAGGAAAAATAAATTGTTTTTAACAAAATTCAAAGAGATGTAACATGAAAAGACAGAATCAACATCGAAAAGGCTTCCTTTTCTACCATACTATTCCTTTTGGGGGTGTTATAAACACAAAAAGAAAGTCTATAGGTAGGGCTGCTTTTTACATTGCAAGCATCAACACCTTTTAGGGACAAATCAGACACTATCACTGCCCCCCCCCGCATCCTTCCCCACCCCCACCCCCCCCAGTTTAGAATGAGAGGCAGCTCCTGCCTTGTCTCTAGTTATAATGCTTGTTTCTATTTTGTCACGGTTGTGCAATAATTTCCTCGACTCCCTGAGGACAGCTATGCCCCCGCCATTTGTGCCTAGGCCAGTGTTTATCCAACAGTCAAATCACCTCCATCCAGCCTATATACCATGAATACTGCCAGTCTCGCTGTGAGAAAGGATAATGAAAGAGACCAATTTCGGGAAGGGTTCAAAATCGGTGCCACCAAGAACGAACAGGATGCTAGTAAGATGTTCATCGGGGGACTTTCCCAAGAAATGAGCAAGCAGATACTTCTGGAATACTTGTCTAAGTTTGGTGAAGTAATAGACTTTATTATAAAAACAGACCCAAATACCGGTCTGTCTAGGGGATTTGGATTCGTGCTTTTCAAAGACAGTGCCACAGTAGAGAAGGTGCTTCGAGTGAAAGACCACAAAGTTGATGGCAAGAAAATAAAATTTAAAAGGGCTAAAGCCCTGGTATCTCAATTCTCCAATAAAAAGATTTTTGTGGGTGGGCTGAACCCGCGGATGTCTAAAGAAAAAATAAGAGCTTACTTTGGCACATTTGGGCAGATAGAGGCTATAGAGCTTCCACTGTGTTCAGATACGCAGGAAAGAAGAGCTTTCGGCTTTATCAAATACAGGGATGAAAACCCCGTTAGGAAGGTTTTAGAAACCAGGTACCATTTCATTGGCTCCAGTCGTTGTGAAGTTAAAATGGCATACCCTAAAGAATATACAGCTAGACAGTTGAGTAAAAGAAAGACTATAGCTAAGGATAGGACAAGAAAATCAGTTCCAGCTGTGGAGTTAGAAAACAATTGGAGAGGAGGAAGCAGCCCAAGCTTCCACACTATGGCTAACCCCGATGCTCAAGAAGCCAACCAAGATGCCCACAGAGCTGACTCATATACTTCTAGAGCAAACTCGGATGTACCTTTGGCAACTGTCTGTGGTTTCAGGGATACCCCCAATGCTTTCCAGTCGAACTCTAATGTTTTTTTTTTTTTTGACAAATTCAACTGCTTTCATGGCAAGCAGTAATACTTTGAGGTCAAGCTCAAATACTGTATGGGTAATCAATTGTGCTCTGGAGGCAAACACAAATACCTTCTTGGCAAGCCAGTATACTCTTCCAAACACCTTAAGTATAAGCCAATACACTTTGGGAACATATGGAAATTCCTTAGGAGTGAGCCAGTATGCTTTGGCAGCATTTTCAAATACTTTCGGGATAAACCAATATGCTTTGGGGGCAAATCAAAATGCTTTCTGGACAAACCAGTATCCTTTTGGAACATACTCAGATGCTTATGGGATAGGCCAATATGCTTCTGGAACAAGTCCAAATGCTTTTGGGGCAGGCCAGTATAGTTTGGGTACCAACTCAGATACCTGCAGGACAAACTGCTATGCTCATGTGGCAAATCCATACAATATCTGGACAAACCAAAATGTTTTGGCGACAAACCCACATGTTTTCAGGATAAGCCAGTATGTTCTTGGGGCAAACCCAAGTGCCTTTGGGTCAAGTCTGTATTCGGTGGGAGCAACCCAAAACAGTTTTGGACCAAATCTACATAACATCGGAGCAAATGGAAACTTTTGTGGGGCAGCTGGAAGTGGTGGAAGTACTGGAGGAGTTAATTTTTCTCAAGTATATGGCAATTTCCTGAATGTCTGGAATACACTGCCAGCTTTTCACGGCCCTGATGGCGATCTTTCTCCCTCTACAGTTATGGGGCTTATGATGCAAGATCTGCACCTAATTACAATGTGCAAGTAAGCTTGTCAACACTCCCTGGGAATGGTTACCAGAGAATTTTTTCAGCGTTTTGAAGCCTAACTACAAATCCTCTATACGAGGACCATTCTGTCCAACAATAAAACATTCAGTAACTTATATGAAATGGCCCAACTACTGATTGATTGGACATTGCCACTATTTGCAGCAACTTTTGAAGTATCAATACATTTTCTATCACCTTTAACCATTGGACCTACAATAAAAAGACAAAGGCTTGAAACTTACTTGCTGAAGGTTTTTCTGGAAAATAAACATTGAAAACATTTATTTTTGAGTGACTGCTGTTTTGAATTGGGTTATTCTTTTGACCTTTACATGTGTTTTGCTGCAGAGAGGGAAGAGACATTTATTACTGCCCCCTTATCTTGAATTCTGTGTTGCTGTGTTTGGGTTAGAGGTACTCATACAGTCCATTCAACTAGTTAATTTCAGTGAATAGAAACAAATTGCTTCTGAATAATTTCTGAAAAATATATTTTTATGTTTGTTGCATATCCCAAATGTACACGTTCTCATGATGTCAAACACAATCACTATTGCAAACGACTTTTACTTTTGTGAATTCTATTGTTAGTTAATCCAGGAATTTCCCCTTTACCTTATGACAACACAGTATGACAAGCTTATAGTTTCCTAATTAGAAATCACCAGTTTTATTCCTTGGTCTTTATTCTGGCTCTGTTTTTACCCTTATTTTGAGACAGAGACTTATTAAGTTACATAGGCTACCCTTTAACAAGGTGACTTTGAACTTGAAAACCTTCTGCCTCAGCATTACTTGGTTTTATTTCTAAATATTCAGTGATTTTTCTCCCTCAGTCTACCTTCTATTTACAGGGATCTATTCTATGTCAGAAAGTAAATACAGGGAAACAATCCCAAGAGGATAGAATTATACCTAATCATGAAGAGATATTTTACAAAAGATGGCTTGCCCAGCCATCTAAAATATATCTTGGCCAGGGGCTTACAGGAGGGATAAGTGAAGTGAGTTGGCCTTTGCCAATAATAATCGAGGAGGCATGCAAAGTTGAGAATAAAGACAACACTCATCTTAGTAACACAGCATTTTCTTGTTTGGTTGGTTGGATATTTAGTTTGATATTGTGTTTGCTTGTTTGATTAAGAGTAGAAACAGGGTGTGTGCATGATTACTAAGGAAAGGGTTGTAAAAAGGGCTTCAACATTCTCAGCAGCAACATAACAAACCATCAATGTGAATTCTTTATATTTCAATTTTTCGAGTAAATAGTCATTGTTTTTAAAGGAAAAGATTTAATGCTAAATATAATATCTAAATACTATCAAAAATCTGTTTCAGCATGTAATCTAAACATTTTCTGGGACAACAAGTCCTTGTCATATCAGCAATTTAGAACTAATATCTTCTAAAATGCACATGGACAATGGAAGTTTTGGCATATTAGTGGAATTGTGAACGAGATATTGTAGGCAAGGTTAATAAACTCATGAGATCAAATAATGTAGACCATCCATCCCCCTAGAATCCAAACATGAGAGAAATTAGAATGTGCAGTTACTCACTAAAGGAGGGAAAACATATAGCCTTAAGGAGCTATGAGAGTCCAAGTTACTCCATAAAGGTGCATACCCCACAAAAATATCCTAGTGTTTAAGATTCTGTCTTCTGAAACAGGCCAGGTACCAAAAGCCTCTGGAACGACTTTGTGGGTCAGGAGCTGACCTGGCTTTCACTCACCACTGTGAAGATACTGAACACGACTTCAAGGAATTCTAGTGTCTCCAAGTGGAATAGTTGTGCAAACTCTGACCAGTTCTCTGTGACATCACCTATCTCGCTTACATCATAGAACCCCTATCAGGCTGGTTCCTTCTGGAGTTACACTCAGAAACGTTGTGCATCTAGAATTTATATTTTCATATGGCATCCTAGAAATACAAAATAAATAAATAAATAAATAAATAAATAAATAAATAAATAAATAAATAAATAAATAAATAAATGAATGAATGAATGAATGAATAAACGAATAAACGAATAAACGAATAAATAACGAATAAATAAATGAATAAATCAATAAGCGAATACGCAAATAAGTGAATAAATTAAACGAATAAATGAAGAAATGAATAAATAATAATAAATGAATAAATGAATAAATGAAATGAATAAATGAATAATTGAATAATTGAATAAATGAATCCCTATAAAAATGGCCTGATTTCCTGATACACATGCTGCTCAAGTAGATTCACTCTTGCACCATTTTTATTGTGTATTTGCTTTTCTTGTTTGTTTGTTTGTTTTGTTTTTTTTGTTTGTTTACTTTTTTTTTTTATTTTCCTTCTGTGAAAGTCTTCGGTGTCTGGCATGCCAACATACTTGGTGATTATTTTTCCTGTACCAATCTTTCCCTTGGTTATCTTTAAGCTGTTCTTGGAATCAGAAATGTTGCCAGACTCTTGAGGCAACACACAGGATAGCACAATATTCACTTTATGAAAACCCACAGTTAGAGGAGAACAATTTTTATTCAAACAAAGCTGGAATTTAATAGGATTGAATACATTGCATTGAAGCCAATTGCAATCATGAATTATGTATTCTTTGTAAAGTGCAAGGAAATCATAGACCTTGGGTCTGCTTTCAAATTTGAGTTAAACTTAAAAGAAACCCGATATCTACCAGTCACATTTTAAATGTCTTTAAAATTTACCAGCATTTCTGGTTACAAGGAAATTCGTAGATTAAATGCAGTAAAACAGGAAGAAATAGATAATGTAATTTTACTTTTGAAATATGGGTAGACAGAATTCTGGACATAGGTAAGAATGGAATTTACTTACAAATTAGAGGGCACTTTAATTGTTCATGCCACATTGATCTTAAGTGCTTAAAAAATGTTTTTTCAGTCCCGTCCACACATTACATCCTATTTATAGGGGATGACCCTAACTACATAGTGGGTTAGATTCTTCCAGGTCAGCCACCAACAAAAGATCATTCCTTACAGAGGTGACCACAGGCCAGTGTGATGGAAACAGTGTTCATCTGAGGTACTATCTTCCCAGGTTGATTTACGTTCTAAAAAAATCTAAGAAGCACCTATACACATCCATATCATCAATGTTGATTGTTATACTGTGTGAAATAGACAAGCTATGGAGGAAATATAGATGCCAGCCCCACTGGATGAATTTCTTAAAAATGAGAGAGAGAGACAGAGAGAGAGAGAGAGAGAGAGAGAGAGAGAGAGAGAGAGAGAGAGAAAAGGAGAGAGGTATTTCTCATCAAATTGTGTTAGGTGAGACAAGCTAAAATCAAAATGACAATTGTCAATTTATAATTTTAAAAAGGCACATTAAATAAAAGGAGATATTTTGGAAGAGTAAGGGCACCAGCAGGGGGGTCTGAGAAGATAGAAATGGAGGATAGTGGGGAGGATGAAAATGGTTAAAGGTCCCTATTGAACTGTGCAAAGAGTCACAACAAAGCCCAGTGACTTGTACATTTAAAGCACATTGGTATTAAGTAGCTGATTCTAAATGATGGTTTGATTAAATTGGGAATTTTAGCTTCAAGACACTATTAAATTTATTTATGTCTCTACTCTCATGTGGATGTTGCATTTTGAGCTGGATATGGGTGACAGGATATGGCAAAGTGATTAAGTTTTGTATATCATTATGCATCAAAAAAAAGTCACTCAGTGGGCTGCCATGCTTTCACAGGGAAGAAAGTAGCTAGAGATTTTAAGTGTACATGAGGTATAAAGAATATTGCCCCCACACTACTATAGATTTTCAAATATTCACTTTCATATAATGCTTCAATGTGTTTCCGCAAATGTAATTTTCTGTAGACTAATCCTCAGGTTTTAATATATTTGGAAAAATTGGACTGGGTCAGGAGGGATAGGACCTACAAATAAAAATCAATGAATAATGCTGTCATAGAAAAGGTTTAATTATGACAGGGAGTTTGTTTCCTTGTTACTAGCCCATTGGATCCCTTCTGTGAGGGCAACATCCAACGAGAATTTCTTCATCTACTGATGGTGTCTTCATCTTGAATTTCCTGGCTCCTGAAAAGAAGTCATGCAAAATATGCTTCATTATATACTAGAAATCAGTGTCATTCTTTTTGTCAATACAAGATGTATGATTATGTCTCAAAATCATGAGCAACTGGGCCATAGAGGAAAAAAAATAGGCTATTTGTGCTGACTAAAGACGGGATGAGATCAGTATTATCATGTGCACTCTTCGTGAAAGAAAGCAGCATAGCAGGTGAGAATAGATCAGAGAAATACAGCCCAGGAGGGACTCTGCCATCTGCTGTTGGCCTTGGAGATATAAAGGAACACTACATAAGGGATCCCTAGAAAGAGTGCCAGCAACTGCTTTTAGCTAGTGGAACCAGTTTTAGAATCATCATTTTCTAGATTTTAAAAGAAAACAAGATTACTCTAATTTACTAAGTATGGCCATTTGATACTTCAGTGATCATCAACAAGGTGTACAGGTTTGGACAGAAGTATGGGGACTCAGAAAAAGCCTGTTCTTGGAACTCCCTCTGCCTTCAAGTGAGGGAGACATCTTCCCAGCAACACTAGTAAACACTCTATATTGGTAATGGTACCCCCATCGTGTCCAGATTAGTGGTTTTCAAACCATTGGTTGAGACTCCTCTCAGGGCTCAAACAACCTTTTTAAAAGTATCCCATATCAAATATCTTGTTTATAAGATATATACATTACAATCGATGACTATAACAAAATTATAATTTGAAGTTGAAATGAAATAACATTATGGTTTGGGAGCTGTGTTTTAAAGGATTACAATATTGGGAAAATTGAGTATTTCTATTTCTGACTACTCTAAATCATGCCTGTCAGTATCATCTGGAGGAATAACCCCCTCTATTCAATCTGGAACTCCCGGAAAAATTAATACATAACCCAAAATTATGAAAGTTAAACAGCGGCTGTACCATAGTCTATAAGC
>NW_028227304.1:487500-537500 GCF_978045245.1 Mus caroli | reverse complement strand
TCCTTTTCTTTCTTTCTTTCTTTCTTTCTTTCTTTCTTTCTTTCTTTCTTTCTTTCTTTCTTTCTTTCTTTCTCTCTCTCTCTCTCTCTCTCTCTCTTTCTATCTTTCTTTCTTTCTATTTCTTCCATTGTTCCTTTCCTTCTTTCTCTCTCCCTTCCTTCCTTCCTTCCTTCCTTCCTTCCTTCCTTCCTTCCGTTCTTCCTTTCTTCCTACCTTTCTTCCTCTATCTCTCTCTCTTTGTTTTTTCTTTTTCTTTCCTTGTTTGTTTTTTCTTTCTAAGTTTCTATCTCTCTCTCTCACTCTCAGTCTCTCTCAGTCTCTCTCACTCTCTATTTCTTGCTCTGACTCTCTCTCCCTCTGTTTATTAATTTTTTTTGAGTTTTTTATATTGGGTTTTTCTTTGTATCTCTTACTGTTTTCCAGCTTTGCGAAATCATTAAAGTTCATTTAAAAAAAAAAAAAAAAAGAAAACACTAAAAATAAAATAGAAGCCTAAAAAACAAGAAACTCTAATACACTTTTCTAAAACTCTACAAATCCTTTTATAATACCATAGAAATCTAAAATGAATACACATAAATCTGAAAAATCCCTAAAACGTTTATTCATTCATTTATTTATTTATTTTTAATTAATTTTGTATATTTCATAAATTCTGTCTTTCTCCATATGTTTCCATCTCTGAATCGTTCCCTCTTTCTCCCTTTCCCTCTCTTATTTTCTTTCTTTCTTTCTTTCTTTCTTTCTTTCTTTCTTTCTTTCTTTCTTTCTTTCTTTCTTTCTGTTTCTTCCTTTCTTCCGAACTTTATCTCTCTGTCTCTCTTTTTCTTTATGTTTTGACTTTATTTGTTTTATTTCTTTTTTTATCTATCAATTTCTCACTCTCCCCTCCTTCCTTCCTTCTTTCCTTCCTTCCTCTCACACTCTCTCACTCTCACTCTTTCAATCTTTTTCTTTATTTCTTTGTTTCTTTCAATATTACTTTCTCTCTATCTCTTAACAGATATAAATATATCGAAATAATCCCATGAATCTGATCTGAACCACAGGACTACATATTAGTTTCACATCCTTTATATACGAGTATATACTGAACATAATAATTTGTTTCTATTGAGCAAAATAAAACAAAATGATTGGGTTGCAAAACACTGGGAATTCCACTCCCTTTGGCTGTTACTGAGGCCTTCTTACTTGCTCAGCTCTATGAAATGAACTTTCATGTTGTGATGGTTTGTACATGCTCATCTCAGGGAGTGGCACTATTAGAAGTAGGTGTGGTCTTTTTGGATTAGCTGTGTCACTGTGGATGTTCTGATCTGAACACCCAATTCTGATGTCAATTAAAGCTTAAATTAAAAACCCAAACTTAAATACACTAAAATCTTTAAAAGAAAAAAAATAAAGAAAACACTAAAAATACAATAGAAGCATGTAAATCAGAATGTGTCCCCTCGTAAGTTGGGTCGACCCAATGAATGGCCACACATCCATATGCACTTAAGCGGCAATAATTCAACTTATTGGGCTTTCAAACAAACAAAAGTATGAAGTAGATGGGGTTGAATTGATGAGTACATATGGGTATTGGTAAATACTGGGAAATGAAAAGTAGATGTGATCATCCTTCATTGTATTCCTATATGAAATTATCAAAAATAAAGAAAAAACATTAAAAATGAGTTGTTTGTTTCTAAACACACTAAGTACATAAAGATCATTTTTAATACTTATAAATATGAATTTCTGCCCTTTCCAATTTATAACCCCTATGACAATCCTGAGTGCACTATTTACTTATTCTCATGCATTAAATTATTGTTAATTTTAGTGAAATAAGCTCATAATTGCTGTCATGTCCCAAAGCAAGTAGACCAAATCTCTGAGTTCAAGTTTCTGAGTATTCTACTTTTGGCCTTCACAGAGCCTGTTGTTAATCTAATATTTTAATTATAAAGATCCTTCTTTTTGATAGCCCTTTCATGGTAGCCTCTGACTTTTTACAAATTGTTAGGCTGTCTCACTAATTACACACTGACTTGTTGCTTCTGCCTGTTTTCTGTGTGTCAGACTTGCCACAGAACATGGTAAAACGTGGGTCTTTCTTAGACTTTCACTTCTATGAACAGATAATATGACCAAGGTCCTTAATTTAGTTGGAGCTGCTTACAGTTTCAGAGACTTAGTACATTACATCAAGAAGTGAGCATGGCAGTGTTTGGGCAGTCATGGTTTAGGAGGAGCTGAGAGTTCTACAACTTCATCTGAAGGCTGTTGCAGAATATTGACTTACAGGCCTCTAGTATAAGGGTCTTAAAGCCTACACCCACAGTGACACAGCTAATCCAAAAAGACCACACCTACTTCTAATAGTGCCACTCCCTGAGATGAGCATGTACAAACCATCACAACATGAAAGTTCATTTCATAGAGCTGAGCAAGTAAGAAGGCCTCAGTAACAGCCAAAAGGAGTGGAATTCCCAGTGTTTTGCAACCCAATCATTTTGTTTTATTTTGCTCATTAGAAACAAATTATTATGTTCAATCTATACTCCTATATAAAGGATGTGTCACTAATATGTAGTCCTGTGGTCACTGGGACTTATACATGAACCTGTGTATTATATTTAGTAATCATCTTTAATTAAAAAGTATATGCTTATGTTAATTATATTTAATAGATATTTTTGATCACTTACCTCATAGAAGGATAGAAAAAAGGTAGAGATACTGAACTATTTGTTAACAATCTAAGGGTTATTGAAGTATTTATTTATGGACAGCACTGTTAAAAACATCATTT
Organism: Mus caroli; assembly: GCF_978045245.1. Lineage (NCBI taxonomy): Eukaryota > Metazoa > Chordata > Mammalia > Rodentia > Muridae > Mus > Mus caroli. The sequence goes on along the minus strand of NW_028227304.1, from coordinate 534,697 downwards.
GAACTTAGTCACATAACCACTAAACTAATTAAAAATATATGATATTAATACAATTTGCTTAAACATTACCTGATTCAGATGCTTAGATAAAAAGCTTGGAGCACAGATCCCAAACACATAGTCTAATCCTCTACATATCATCCAATTCTTGGCAACAACAAGTAAACCACAAATGTCCCACCCAAGTTTTGCTTCCCATATGCTTGGGACACTGGCAATTAGTGGTTCCTAGATCCTTAGCACACATCCCAAACTTCCTTTGTCATCCTTTAGCTCTGAGTACTGACAGATAAGGAGTCACCAGACCCTGACACTGGGCCTGAATTCCCCAAGATCCAGGTGTGGACCAAGCCACAATGCACAAATGATTGGTTCCCTGTTTCAAATTGCACTCTAAAACTAACTCCAGATGTGGAAGTCAAAGCACAGAAAGAAAGAAAAGAAGAGCAGAAAGATACTATACCTCTCATAAAAGTTACAAACCACATCATAATGCCCCCAGTGAAAATAACCTTGAAAACCTACCAGAAACATTTTAAATAAATAGTAAATCATGTTCAGATGACAAGAATATATTCCAGGATAATAAAAGGAGTTGATTACTTAGTATTTACCTTTGAAATGTGTTCAACCCAAGTTATAAAGCCTTTAGAGGGGGACCATGGAAGACAAAGTGTTGTAACACTTTTAGGTAGTAAGCTGATTATTTTCAAGTACAACATTGACAGTTTATGGAAAATGTTTTTAAAGCTTATGATCCATGCAGGATTGGAGATATTTAAACTCTCCAGTATTTTATAGGTATAATAATTTCAATAAAAATAGGAAGAGATGAGGTAACACTTCATCTACATATGAAAGTCAAAGAATATTCTAGGACTTTCTAAAGAAACATGACCCTGGAAATGATAGATATGACTATCTAGTTCACTTTCATTAAAATAAGGATTACAGAAAATAAATGATCAATCTATTTTTAAATTACCACTATTAGTCTCATATACTTTATGTTAAAATTGCATAGTACATTAAATGGCTATTCAATGAATGTTAGTTTTTATGCTAATTCTTGATAAAACTTACAATAAACATATTATATAACATACTGGGATTCTTGATAATATTAATAATATTTATATGTTCTAAAACCTAAATTTATTTAACATTGTATTTGCTTAAAAGTACCACGTTTATTAACATCATAAATTGAAATAAAGTTATGTTAAGATTAATTTGCATCTATACAATTTAACTATGCTCAAAATTCATCTAATTGAATAATAGCATTTTTCGAAAATTATACTCTTATTTTAAATAAGATACTTTTAACTTAGAATACAAAATCAATAATATTTTTTGAAAAACAACAGAAATACTTGTTTTGTAATATAACTAGAGAAATACTTTTTAAAAAACTCGTTCAAATAGACTAATATTATACAAGCAATACAATCTTCAAAACTTGTTAGAAGAAAAATTATATAGGTGTTTAAGTATTTCAGCATGTATTTTGAAAATGGTTTATTGCTTCTCTTGTAAAGTTTATAAAAACTGTAATTGAAATTGTGTAATAAATTTACTTGTCTATTGATCTAGCCAGACACTACTTCACTATAAAAAATCTTCTTTACATTCAGAACCAGACTTGAGCAGCCAGGATAGGAGAATATTGTGGCCAGTCATGTTCTGAATACATGCGAGGAGCCTTATTTGTGCATTGTAATCCTCCTGAGAATTTCCCAGATACTACATTTGATTCTACACCAGGAAAGTATAAGATAATGGAAGCAGTAATAAAAAATTACCCAGATGGGCATAAAGCAGTTCTGCTGCCTGTCCTGGATCTACCACAAAGGCAGAATAGAAGGTTTTTCCTCTCTGCTGTGAACAAGGTGGCAGAAGTTTTAGAACTACCTCTAATGAGAGTATGCAAAGTAAAAACTTTTTATACAATGTACAATCAAAAGCCAGTGTCATGTATGTACTAGTATCTTTGCATGCTTGAGATTCTGAGAGACTGGAGACCCTTCAGAGAATGCTTAGAACAAAAGGTAGATGCACTATACCTGAAAAACTATTCACTGTTATGGCAGGTGAATACTTCAGGATGTGTAAATGCACCAATGATTCAAATAAATGACAACTTCTATGAGGATCTAACAACCAAGGTTATTGAAGATAATACTAATGAACTCAGAACTGGGAAAGTTCCAAAGCGTGGGCCAAGAAGTGTCTGGTTCTATTTTGAGCCAGCTGGAGGCCTTCCTTCTTTGACTGAACCACCCAAACAACCTAGCATTGCTGTAGAAGAAAGACTTTAACTTATATTCACTGTAGAGATGTCACTGGAGAAATAAAATATGAAATTATTTACATTTTTTTAAATCCTCTTTATTTTCCCAGTACTTCCAGTTATGCATTTTGCTTGGTGAATTCTTTTCCTTTAATAATTGGTTTTCATGATCTGCTATGATAGAGTATTATCACCAATTGGTGCTTTAAAAGGAACAGTAGTGAAAGCCATTACACAGGGTCAGAGCATTAGTGATTCACTGATAGACTATAACAGAAAGACCCTGATGGCAGATAAAAATATACAGCTTTTATTTCATGTTATTATTAAGAGCCACTGAATTTAAAATGGGAAAAAAGCCAGCCACATATTACTCATTATAGCTCAAATGAATTAAAGTGTTAATTTTATATTTCTCTAATCACATATTCATTCAATATTGTTCTCATTTGCTGCCTTCCAAGACTGGCATTTATAATTTGACTATTCATCAGAAATATGTAAGGCTTTTACAAGAAAAAAATCCTTTTTCATTGTAAATGAATCTATAAGATAATAATACCTAGTTTCCTGAAACACTTAGACTATAAAGAAAATTTTTAGATGGTAAAACTTATAAAATTATGTATTAAATTGAAATGAGAATATGGAATCTTGCACAAGGGCATCTTCCTGCAGTAGCAATGAATTTGAGCCATGTGATAAGATCCAGGAGTGATATGATAATTCAGACAAATTAAAGAAGTAGGTTAAAGTCCAGTCCATTTGCTAACAATTGTGAGTAAGGCTGGAAAAGAAATGCAGAAGTTTTCAGGTAGAATACCAGAGGAAGTGTTCTCTTCAGTGTTCTATCTCTGTGAAGAAAAACATTCAAGAGTGATTTGCTTACAGTCCACTGTCGTTATGGAGGGTAGCCTGGTGGCATGCAGACACAGGTGCTGGTGAAGTAACTGAGGATTCTATTACTGGATTCACAGGGACCAGCAAGAATAAGACACTGGCACTGATCTGACAGTCTTTCACCGACAAGGTCATATTTCCTCCTACAAGGCCTCACCTACTAGTACAAGGCCACATCTTCTAATTTCTCTGAAGTAGTGCCATTCCCTTATGACCAACCACTGGAATACATGAGCCCACAGGTGTCATTCTTTTTTTTTTTTTTTTTTTTTCGTTTTTTCGAGACAGGTGTCATTCTTATTCAAACCACTGCAGAAAGCAAAATTAGAAATCCACTGAAGTATAATTGTTGCTTTGTTCGTAATTAAAATTATTTTCAGGACACCATGTAAATAGTGAGAGCTATGCTTTATCCAAGTTGAACTGCTCTTGTCTGTAGTTACCATTAATATGACTTTGAATAGTTTATTTTTTGGTATATATTCTTTAGTAATTTAAATATTAAATAGGGTTGGAAGGAAGGCACAGTGAATAAAAGTGCTTGCTGCTAATCCTGGAGTACTGCACTTGATCCTTGGACACTACAATATATACGCTAGAATGGAATCACAAATTTTCCTCTGACTTCTGCATAAACACAACCCACATGCACTGAATAAAAACGTAAAACTAAATTAATAATTAGTTAAATGTAAAGTTAAATTAATTAACTTACTTTTTAAAGCAGGGCTACGGAGAAGACCCATTAGTGACTCATGCATTATGCTAATTTAGGGTACCAAGTTCTGTTCAGAGCACCCATATCAGACAGCTCACAACATTGGATAAGTACATCTCTAGCTGTTGGGAGTCTTAATTTTGACTTCTAGATCCATTGTCAATATCACCTGCATATATCAACATTCTAACATATATATTTTGTTGAAGCTATGTTTTAATTCTTTACAGACAGAAATAAAGTTTATATTAATGACCCAAAATTATATTGTAGCATAAATTAAGGATACAAATTCTAAGTTAACAGAATGTTGAATTTAGTAATTTCATTAACATATGAGAGAAGTGTTTTCCTAGGACAATGTTCTCTGTTGTATTTAAGTTCTGTTTTAAAGTTGTATAAAAAGTATATATTTTATGTGCCCTTTGTGGACAGGCATTTTGAAACCCATGTACCTATAGTTCACTCATGATATATTTATCTGTAATTTTGTATAAGTGCATGTGTGTGTGTATGTGTGTGTATGTATATATGTATATATATATATGTATGTGTGTATATATATATATATATATATATATATATATAATGCATGTATATGTATATATATGTATATATAATGTATATCTATATATACGGCATAGAAATATATCATAATTCATTCTCTCTGATTAATAAATTTTATTTTTCATGCTTTATTATATGTGTTTGGGTGGGTTTGCCCACACATGTATCTGGGCATTGTGTGTGTATGTGCTGTTTCTGGATACAACAAGAGGAATCAGATCTCTTCAAACTGGAGTTACAGGAAGTTCTTACTTGCCATATAGGTGTTGGGATTAGAAGAGAGCTCTTGCAGGAGAAGCAATTGCTCTTAACTGCAGAAGCATATCTCCATTCGCAGGAGAGATAACATAGAGTCGTTTCTAGTTAAATGTCTTATAAATAGAGTTGTTAGAAATTCACTCATGGATATTTTTAATTAAAAGGTGGATTTATTATGCATATAATGAAGTCGATTATCATTTTATAAAAATTATAAAACCACATTTTGAAGTGTCTATTGTCTATCAGAAATGCAGGAAGGTTTCAGTTCCTTTATAAAATGTTATTGTTCGAAAGTACAATGTTTTCCTTATCTCAATCTTACAAGTTGATATTTTAAATTACAATAATTTTAAATATAATAATTTGTATACTACATACTGATTACCTTTTTAAACATTAAATATGTTTTTAGAGTACAAAATAACTGAGTTTGTTTCACTCATAAAGACAGATTTATTGATTTACAAACACCATTTAGAAGATGTCTACATAATACAGGATAAACTTTTTATTTCAAAATTTGTACCTTCATCTTGTCTGTAAAGATATTTTTTATAAATTAGGTGATTTTTTAAACTTTAATATATAGAACATGATATTTCTTGTAAAATCATTTTAAGTTCACATCAAGGTTTATGCTTTGTCAGGGTTACGTATTTTCTATTTATTTTGTGCTATATATACATATACATGACATATACATTCATGTTCTTTAATACATAACTATCCTCTTGAATGTCAGTAATTCTAATGCTTGTACAATTGTTATATTCATATGATTATTTTGAATTATTTTAAAGTGTAACTTAAATATTTAATAAAGCAATTGTTTTTTAATGGTTCTATACTCTACAAAATTATCTTCAGCATGTAATAGAATGTATATTTTTACAACACAAAACATCCTTTTTTTCATTATTTCTCCAATAATTCAATTCAAAGTGTTGTTTTTCACATTATTTGTTTCCTTTTAAGGGACTGTGATTAGGCACTGAAGTACTTCAGAAAACTTTTGATTCTACCCATGATTTCACAATCTGTTATATGAAATGTATACTGATTGATTCACAGTCTCAGTAGCTTCTGGCTTTCACCGTTTTTGTGCATGTTTAATTACATATTTTAAGAGGATATGTTAACCAGTTGCCAAATTCAGAACCCTTACATAATATAGAAGGACGTTTTTCTTTTTCTTTTGTTTTTTCTTTTTTCTTTTTTCTTTTTTCTTTTTTCTTTTTTTGAAATAATAGTTTACTTAGTCATTTTAAACTGGTTATACTTAAGCTGCAGTTACACAGTATAGTTTAAAAGCCTGTCATTTGCTACATTATAATGATATCTTCGATCTTAATTATTCATATACTCATACATTTTATAGTTGAATGAACTTTAAATATTATGTGGTATCAATAGCTTATTTAAATCTAACTAATTGAAAAGAGGATCAAGAGAAGAATCTGCTGTGCTAAAAAATCTTTTTTTCAGATTCTAAGTTTATCACTGATGAAGCTATTTTGCTGGTGTTTGTTATTATGGTGTTATAACAAACATCTACTAATTTAATGAATATGATTGTCTCTGAAATTTTCTCGTGGACAGTAGATTCATTGTTGCTAATTGCCATTTAAGCTTGATTCTGTCCAATCTAGGGTCCCTGCATTATTCTCCCTCTTTATTACCGAAGCTAACAATATCCTTCCAAGAAATCTCAGTGCAACATGGATCACTGAATTTATGCAGAACATTTTATTTCTGCTTGATGTCACTGACATTCTGCAAGATTCCAGTGACCTGTATTAATTCTCCAGAGTAGCCTGTGTGAATGAAGAAATGGCTGTTCATTCAATGCCTCAATTAAACAAACAAACAAACAAACAAAACAAAACACAAAACCTTGTCTCCTTAAGTACCTATACACAAAATTTTGGTAGTAGTGAAGATTTCTTATCAATGCACTTCCATTACAGCCCTGGAAACTGTCAAGTTAACCCATCTTCCTGCCGTATTCGAGAATGTTCTAAATTCTGGACTGCACTCCTTGGTACATCAAAAAATTGCTGCTCCTCATAATTAAACAAAGAAGTACAGTTAAATTTTCAATATGTGTTTATATTCCAGTACTCTCCACCTTATTATACAGCTCCCATTTTTATTGCAGTTAGCTATTGCTCTCAGAATTGCTTTTCTGTTTTTTTCTTGTTGTTGTTGTTTCTTCTGAAATACATACTACTTCTCTATATCTCTACATTTTTCTTGTCTTTTTGTATGTTTCCTCAATAAAAGTACCCAAATTCTTAAGAAAAACTGCCATATTTTATTTGTTCCTTCATTCTTAGTATGTTCTGAATTACACCAATTACATACAATAATGATATCTAAAGGGTTGTAGCAAAGTACATTTTAGATGGTAACTACTGTTTACCCTCATCAGTCACTCAAGTCATCCATGATGTAACTCAGTATCTTTTACAATCATCATCACCATGTGCTACACACATGATTACCCAGTTCAGAGGGATTGAACAGGTATCTCTGATTTTTAGGAACATTTGGAAGTGTATATTGCAACTTGTGGCAGAGGATGATCCTGGTAATATTTAATTAACTGATACTCTATTAAGGTCTCCACAGTACAATCTGCCAATAGCATCGGAAATGACTTCATTTTTACTTCATTTTGTTTCTGTTGAAGAGCTGAGACAAAAGGATGGACCATCTAGAGACTGCCATATCCGGGGATCCATCCCATAATCAGCCTCCAAACGCTGACACCATTGCATACACTAGCAAGATTTTGATGAAAGGACACAGATATAGCTGTCTCTTGAGAGACTATGCCGGGGCCTAGCAAACACAGAAGTGGATGCTCACAGTCAGCTATTGGATGGATCACAGGGCCCCCAATGAAGGAGCTAGAGAAAGTACCCAAGGAGCTAAAGGGATCTGCACCCCTATAGGCGGAACAATAATATGAACTACCCAGTACCCCCCGGAGCTCGTGTCTCTACCTGCATGTGTAGCAGAAGATGGCCTAGTGGGCCATCAGTGGAAAGAGAGGCCCATTGGTCGTGCAAACTTTATCTATCTCAGTACAGGGGAACGCCAGGGCCAAGAAGTAGGAGTGAGTGGGTGAGAAAGTGGTGAGGGTGTGGGTGGAGGACTTTTGGGATAGCATTGGAAATGTAAATGAAATATATACCTAATTTAAAAAAAAAGAAATCTTCCAATACTTGAAAAGAACAACTTAGTCTTTCTTTTCTCTCTTCTTTCCAAAAAAAGTTATCGTTATACTTTAGAAACTAATAAGCATGTGAAATATATCAGTGTGGATAATAAAAATAAAGACCTCAGAACTGACAAAACATTTCTTAAAGAGATGTACAGTGCTAGAGAATCATGCCAGAGGATGAGGGTGTCATGGAAACTTTTTGTGTAACTCTTGACACCTCCCTTACCATCCAAACTCATTACCCAGGAGAGAACCTGATTATAATACATCAACTCTTGAGTTCACACTATAGCACTCTCCATACACACAGAAAACTGAACACAAAATTCAAAGTCAAACACAAATTCGATTTAGAGAAGTTGAAACTTGATTAAAAATTAGAAAATTCAGTAAATATATGTTGCACCTTGGATAAACCACTCCACAATACCCATGCATTTTAGACTTGACTTCCAGTTACAGGTTAGTTGGTAGAGGATGACCTAATAGAAGGCAAAACTACTGAAAGAAATTTATGTCATAGGGAATGCACACATGAAATGATAATGAAACTAAGCTTTTTTCTTTTCTTTTCTTCCAATTTCTGGTTATTTAGAGATGTATAGGGCTCCTCCATCATAGGTTTTTGTCATGGTGCCCTGGGTTACTCTATCTCTGAAACATTAAAACTAGCCAAGGAAACTTTTGAAACCAGTAACAAAAATCAGTCGTTCTTCCATTTTAGTTATCTCTTTGTCTTAGCCACAGAAAGTATATCAGAGGTAGATCAAAGGTGGCTTTACTTCATTTAGTTGACTAGTGATTAAAATTTTATTTTTATTTATTTATTTTTTTAATTTATTTTTTATTAGGTATTTCCCTCATTTAAATTTTCAATGCTATCCCAAAAGTGCTATCCCACTTCTGTGTTTGCTAGGCCCTGGCATAGTCTCAAAATAGACAGCTATATCTGGGTCTTTTCAGCAAAATCTTGCTAGTGTATGCAATGGTGTCAGCATTTGGAAGCTGATTATGAGATGGATCCCTGCATATGGCAATCACTAGATGGTCCATCCGTTCATCACAGCTCCAAATTTTGTCTCTGTAACTCCTTCCAAGGGTGTTTTGTCCCCATTTCTAAGAAGGGGCAAAGTGTCCACACTTTGGTCTTCGTTCTTCTTGAGTTTCATGCATTTAGCAAATTGTATCTTATATCTTGGATATCCTAAGTTTCTGGGCTAATATCCACTTATCAGTGAGTACATATTGTGCGAGTTTTTTTGTGATTGTGTTACCTCACTCAGGATGATGCCCTCCAGGTCCATCCATTTGCCTAGGAATTTCATAAATTCATTTTTTTAATAGCTGAGTAGTACTCCATTGTGTAAATATACAACATTTTCTGTACCCATTCCTCTGTTGAGGGGCATCTGGTTTCTTTCCACCTTATGGCTATTGTAAATAAGGCTGCTATGAACATAGTGGAGCATGTGTCCTTCTTACTGGTTGGGACATCTTCTGGATATATGCCCAGGAGAGGTATTGGGGGATCCTTTGGTAGTACTATGTCCACTTTTCTGAGGAACCACCAGACTGATTTCCAGAGTGGTTGTACAAGCTTGCAACCCCACCAACAATGGAGGAGTGTTCCTCTTTCTCCACATCCTCGCCAGCATCTGCTGTCACCTGAATTTTTGATCTTAGCCATTCTGACTGGTGTGAAGTGGAATCTCAGGGCTGTTTTGATTTGCGTTTCCCTGATGATTAAGGATGTTGAACATTTTTTCAGGTGATTCTCAGCCATTCGGCATTCCTCAGGTGAGAATTCTTTGTTCAGGTCTGAGCCCCATTTTTTAATGGGGTTATTTGATTTTCTGGAGTCCACCTTCTTGAGTTCTTTATATATATTGGATATTAATCCCCTATCCGATTTGGGATAGGTAAAGATCCTTTCCCAATCTGTTGGTGGCCTATTTGTCTTATTGACGGTGTCTTTTGCTTTGCAGAAGCTTTGCAATTTTATGAGGTCCCATTTATCGATTCTCGATCTTACAGCACAAGCCATTGCTGTTCTATTCAGGAATTTTTCCCCTGTACCCGTATCTTCGAGGCTTTTCCCTACTTTCTCCTCTATAAGTTTCAGTGTCTCTGGTTTTATTTGGAGTTCCTTAATCCACTTAGATTTGACCTTAGTACAAGGAGATAGAAATGGATCAATTCGCATTTTTCTACATGATAACCGCCAGTTGTGCCAGCACCATTTGTTGAAAATGTTGTCTTTTTTCCACTGGATGGTTTTAGCTCCCTTGTGCAAGATCAAGTGACCATAGGAGTGTGGGTTCATCTCTGGGTTTTCAATTCTGTTCCATTGGTCTACTTTTCTGTCACAATACCAATACCATGCAGTTTTTATCACAATTGACTGTAGTACAGCTTTAGGTCCGGCATGGTGATTCCACCAGAGGTACTTTTATCCGTGAGAAGAGTTTTTGCTATCCTAGGTTTTTTGTTATTCCAGATGAATCTGCTAATTGCCCTTTCTAATTCGTTGAAGAATTGAGTTGGAATTTTGATGGGTATTGCATTGAATCTGTAGATTGCTTTTGGCAAGATAGCCAATAAAATTTTATTTTATTCCAAGAAATTCATTTTGAATTTGTGTATTTAAGATTGTAAAAATGGGCCAGAGCTATTATATAAAAGGTTCATGATTTTTAGTATTAAACGTTTAATTCAATTTGATTTAATTATGTATTCCCACCCACTTCCAAAAAAATCATATAGAGAGAACTCTGTAAAGTTTCCTGTCTAAATTTTCCCATTGGTTTTTGTTTGGCAGCACTAAGGTTATAGTAGTGTAAGGAAGTTATTTACCCTTCTGCAATTCATCAATGTTAGATAGATTTCTCCTGTTTCATTTGAGGTCATTCATGCATTTAATATGTGTGTACATAAATTATGGTATATACACACACATACATATATACACACTCATACACACAAACACACACCCACATACACACACTCATACACACACATATACACACACACACACACACACACACACATACAGACATACACACATATTCACATATTTAGATTCATATGGCCACTACAACAGTAAGGACTAAAAACAACTCTTAATTATAAGAATTGCTTGCATATCCTTGCCAACTGTATTAATTTTCAGACAACTTTCTCATTTTTAATTCAGAGCAAAACCGATAGTGTTTCTTTCTTCTTAGACTTGGAATTTAAAGAATGTTATAGAAATGGACTGTTCTAGTATGTGATGCTTAGTTACTGCTTTTTCATCCAGTGTAATTCCTTAGAGACTCATCTCAGCGGCAGAGAACTTCTCTTTCATAGTACTGGTATGAGCATGAGAGACTCCTTAACTAAACTTAAGTAAATCAAATGATAATCTCATTTTTACCAGATATGCTTAATAGAAAATGAGCAAAGCAAACTACAGCAAGCATACTCTGGACATAATTTTTTATTCTTTCCTGAGTATTTATATATACATCCTTTTAAATGACCAGAAAATATTTTATATCAACTTTTTATTTATATTTTTGTTGCATTAAAATTGGTATTTGCAAAATTAGAATGTTTAAACTTTGAGGAGGTTTAAATTAATCAATTAATTGATTAATTACCAGTCCCATATTAGTAATTCATTTAGTATCATTTAAACACTTTGCTGACCTTAGATGCTTAAATGTTTTCTATTTGTAAAAGTTTTATAAGATCTAAATTATAAGCATTTGAGGTAATTCCTTTAGTGAATGGTTGTGTAATTTAACTTTCTATTTATGCTTGTTAATGCTGAAGCAACATTTATTGCCTTTTCTTGGCTGCATTTCTCAAACTTGCAAAGCAGTCAAATGATCATAAATGTGTTTATACTACTGAATTACTCTCTTCTCAATCTCTGTTGTCCTTATCTTGACTTTAGTTTTACAGAAGCCTTAGGATTAGCAAGAGTGATTCTTGTCACTGTACTCTTATTTTCCATGACGATTTCAGTTATTTTATGGCCTATGACTTTACACATGGATTATAGAATAAGCTTATCTAAGCTTATCGGTATTTACACAAAACATTTGAGTTAATTGGCAGGAACCCCATTAGGAGTCTAACTCAGTGAGTGACAGTTACTATGGGGAGACTTCAATAAAAGGCTAAGATGCATTTTTCAATTTATAAAGAACATACCATATTTTTATTACTTTCATGAGCATTTTATTGGTTTTTGCTTTCAATAATGTTCTATACATATTTTAAAGTCATTAAACATTTTTGTTTATTTTGAGATACTAGTAAATATATCTGATCTAAGATTATTAACTTGTTCTTAATTTTAAAATATAATTATTGTTAATGTATTTTGGATTTTATAACCTTTCCAAACCAAATTATTAGTTCTAGAAGTGTTTGTTGGGGAACTGAATTACAGTATTGACTATCATGTCTTTTTTCAAAACAGACATGGGTATTGTTTCTTTGCTAATCTAAGAGCTCTTATGTGTGTATATTTATTTGCTTCTTTATTACTGTTTGCCTGTAGTAGTCTGTATTTTTTAATCTTTTTTTTACAGTCCAGACTTTATTACCCTCCAGTTCCACCCTCTGACTTTTCCACATCCTTTACCTAATTCCCACCCCCCCATCCCACTAAAACCCCTCTCTCTGCTCCAAGAGGATGTCCCCAACCCATCTTTCCATGAGCCCTCTACTCTGTGGGGCCCCAAGTCTCTCCAGGCTTAGGTGCATCTTCTCTGACTAAGTACAAACTGGCAATATTCTGATGTATGTGTTCAGGGCCTCATATCAGCTGGTGTATGCTGCCTGGTTGGTAACTCAGTATCTGAGAGGTCTTAGGCGAGCAGATTAGTTGAGACTCTGGTCTTCTATGGGGTCACCCTCTTACTCAGCTTCTTCCAGCTTTCCACCAATTCAACCACAGTTGTCACCACCTTCTGTCCATTTGTTTAGGTGTAAATATCTGCATCTGAGTCTTTCAGCTGATTATTGAGCCTTTTGAAGGTCAGTTATGATAGGCTCCTGTTTATAAGCACACCATAGCATCAGTAATACTGTCAGGCCTTGGGACCTCCCCCTGAGCTGGATCACAATTTGTGCCTGTGTCTGGTCCTCCTTTTCCTCAGGTTCTTCTCCATTTGTGTTCCTACAGTTCTTTTAGACAGGAACAATTCTAGGTCAGAGTTTTTTGACTGTGGAATTACAAACCCATCCCTCCATATAATACATGGTCTTTTACTGTAGGTGGAGTCTAAAAGTTTTCTCTCCTCACTGTAGAGCATTTCATCTAAGGTCCCTCCCTCTGAGTCCTGAGCATCTCTCACCTCCCAGGTTTCTGATACATTCTAAAGGGTCCCCCACTTCCTAACTCCCAAAGTTGCCTGTTTTGATATTTTCTGCTGGCCCTCATGGCTTTAGTCCCTCTTCCCTCTCTTAATACCTGCTTATGTTCCCTCTTCCCCTCTCTGTTGGCTTTCCCACTCAGGTCCCTCCCCCTATCCTCACCTTCTATGATTGCTTTTTTTTTTTTTTTTAGATGACACATAAACGATTTATTGATAGATTTAGACCCATAGATAGATGCAATAGAGATAAGAAAATAATCACATAACTAATTGCTTTTTGTATCAATTCCCTTTATTAGCCCACCATCTGCATTTTTCTTCAGATGCCCTCTTGTATCTTAGTCTGCATCCTATCAGAAGAAACACATCTATAAAGCAATCTCAAAACATTTTTGGTGGAAATGAAACCTTACAACCCTAACTGACATTGCAAATCTCCACATATTTCATTGTGGACTCTTTCCCTGCATTTTTTTTTTTAATTTGGTAAATTAATTTGGTAAATTAATTACAAAATTTAATTTTGTAAATTCCTCATTTACATTTCCAGTGCTATCCAAAAGGTGGGATTGAGGAATTGTTACTTGCACCTTCGTCCTTTTTACGTTCTTGAGTTCTGTGGATTGTATCCTGGGCATTCTGTATGTTTTGGGCTAATATCCAATTATTAGTGAGTTCATACCATGCATATCCTTTTGGGTCTGAGTTACCTCATTCAGGATGATACTATCTAGATCCATGCATTTGTCTGCAAAATTCATGATATTCTCATTCTTAATAGTTGAGTAGTATTTCATTTTATAAATGGATTACATTTTCTGCATCCATTCTTTCTTCTAAGACATGGTACACTGAATCTAGTAGAAGAGAAAGTGCTAAAGTGCCTCATACTCATTGGCAAAGGGGGATATTTCCTAAACAGAACTCCAATGGCTCAGGCTCTAAGATCATGAGTTGATAAGTGGGACCTCATGAAACTGCAAAGCTTCTGTAAGGCAAAGGATATAGGGAACAGGGCAAATCAGTAACCTACAGATTGGGAAAAAGTCTTCACTAACCCCATATCAGATAGAGGGTTAGTATTCAAAATATATAATTAACTCAAGGAGCTAACTAACAACAAACCAAACAACTCAACCCAATTAAAAAAAAAATACAGGATATAGAACTAAACAGAGAATTTACAACAGAACAATCTTGAATGACTGAGAAGCATTTAAAGAAATGTTCAAAATCTTTAGTCATCAGGGAAATGGAAATCTAAACGACCCTGACTTTCCACCTTACACAAACCAATATCTCAGGTATCTATATCTCAATATCTATAACACATGTTGGTTATGATGTGGAGAAAGAGGAACACACACTTCCATTGCTGGTGGGATTACAAACTGGTAAAATCACTCTGGAAATCAATATGGAGGTTCCTCAGATAATTAGAAATAAATCTACCTGAAGTCTCAGCTTTTCCACTCTTGTGCATATGCCAAAAGGTGTACCACCATGCTACAGGAGCATATGTTCCACTATCTTCATAGAAGCCTTATTTGTTATAGCCAGAAGCTGGAAAAAACCCAGATGTTCTAATCTATAGCTTCAAATTCAGGTTTACAGTTTTGAGTGACTAGATGAATTATGTAATGAGAATTGGCATTTTACTTTATTACTAATATTTGGGAAAGGACTTTTCCTTTATTTTAGAAATGACGTTAGATAAAAGTTTTCTTCTTTCATCAAATACATTTTATTAAGTGGAAATAGCTCTGCTCCATCTTCAAGTAGCCAAGTACTTTTACTTTGAAGAAGAGCTGGTTTTTCAGATGTCCTGCTATGGAAACTGTTAACATCACATGGTTTGGTTCCTTAGATTATTCACCTGGGAAGTTACATTTGCGTGTCATTTTTAGGGAAGAATTGTATTACTTGAAAGTGAGTATCTTTTTTATATATATACTGATAGAGCCTGTTTGCTAATATTGCGGGGGAAATTTTTTCGATTATGAGAGACATTGGTCTCTAATTACTTTGCTACTTTTTCTGGCCTCTGTATTTTATTGATATTGGATTGTACACTGAATTTATAGAACATTCCTCCCTCCCTCCCTCCCTCCCTCCCTCCCTCCCTCCCTCCCTCCCTCCCTCCCTTCCTCCCTCTCTTCCTCCCTCCCTCATTCTCTCTCTCTCTCTCTCTCTCTCTCTCTCTCTCTCTCTCTCTCTCTCTCTCTCTCTCTCTCTCTCTCTTTCTCTCTGTCTCTCTCTCTGTGTAAGAATCTATACAGTTATTAGTGGTGACCAAGCCTTTTCTGGGAAAGTTGCACGAGGGTAATGCAGATGGTTCTCCTTATGGCAAAGCATGAGGACTTGGTTTCCCACAAGACCTGTGTGGATTTTTGTACAAAATATCCTGACCTTTCCAGAGGGAATACTTGGTCTGCTTTTGTCTTGCGTTTCCATTCCCATTGTTTTGGCTTTGCTATTAGCATTTTTCTTTCACTTTGTCTGTGATAGATGTTTCCCCAGATTCGGAAAAAAAAAGCTCCGACTGTGATTCATTCTTATTTGTCTCTGAGGGTTGTATGAATGGAGCATATCACTAATCTTATGTTTGTTAATCATGATAATGTGGTTGAGTCAACACTGGGGCATGGTCTGGGTACATTAGCTAACTTCCCAATGTTCTCTCCGGATTTGAACTTGGTTCTGACAGCAATTCGCTCACATAACAGCTAGATGATTATCAAAAAAGTAAGAAAGACTTGCTGGCTCTTTGATTCCAAGACTTATCAGGGACATTCAGAGTTCAGCCAAGCAAGAGACGCAATTAACTCAGGTTACTAATTTGCTGAAATGCCTTGGCCTTAGAGGAATTGGGTCTTATGATTAGAATATGGGAAGACACTATTTATCAATAATTAAATTAGAATTTATTTGGCATATAGTCAATCACCTCTCTATACTGTACCCAAAATTGTTATCAACCCAGGTCACTTGGTTATGTACCAATGTGCTGGGTTTGATATTAACTGCTTGATGAGGATGTATTTCCTCTCTCCTGATACAGATCATGGGTTGACAGAAAACCATAAGGTATTGAGAAGAAAGAAGGGAAAACATACAGTATGCACATTGTTGTTAAAACTAGAAAGTTCTTAAAAGAGATTGTATGTGAGAAAATGAGGAAATAAAGGTAAAACTTTTCCAAGTGTGAAAAAATAAATGTATAAATAAAGATAACCTGAGCTGACTCAATGCCAGAGTGTGTGAACTGCACTTCTCCAAGTCTTCTTTCAAAGATTCCACATGACCTTTTTTGATTTCAAACATAGCTGAAGTTAGAATTAGCCAACTTATTACATATTCTTAAAGATGGAGATTGTTTTAGGATTTCTTAAGTTACAAGTTGAATTTCATTAATGCTTACCTGGCTATTCACCTTGATTTTTTCATATTTACTTAGGTCTAGTAGGTTGTTATATTTTGTCAGTCTAGGTAGAGGTTTAGAAAATTAAATGTCTTCTTATGGACATAGTTTTAATTCTAATTTCCATTCTTATTTTAATATATAATGATCTTATGGTCATTGTCCTTCATCATTATTTCATTATTTTCCTTTGATTTCATTTGGACTTCATTTCATAAAGTGTTTTTTAAGGAGTCTTTGTAGTATTTATTTAAAACTGTGCCATATTTGCTTGGTTGGAGATTGTCTTAGTTAAGGTTTTACTGCAGGGAACAGACACCATCAGCAAGACAACTCTTATAAAGGGCAACAATTAATTGGGGCTAGCTTACAGGTTCAGAGGTTCAGTCTATTATCATCAAGGCATGGCAGTATCAGGCAGGCATGGGGCTGGAGGAGCTGAGAGTTCCACCGCCTGTCTGAAAGCACCTAGGAGAAGACTGGCTTCTAGGCATCTAGGACAAGGGTCTTAAAGCCCATGCCCACAGTGACATACCTACTCCAACAAGGCCACACCTACTCTAACAAGGCCACAACTCCTAATACTGCCACTCCCTAGGCCAAGCATATTCAAACGACCACAGAGTTGTAGATCAGTTTGACAGTTATGCCAATCTCTTCTACTGTATCTTCTACACCTGAGATTCTCTAGTCTATCTCTTGTCTTCTGTGTGTAATACTTATATCTGTAATTCCTGACCTCTTTTCTAGGTTTCCAATTCTAGGTTTGCTTCCATTTGAGTTTTCTTGATTGTTTCTATTTCTACCCTTAGGTCTTAGATTGCTTTATTCAATTTCTTCACTTGTTTGCCTGTGTTTTCCTGTATTTCTTTCAGTGAGTTATTGGGATTCTCCTTAAAGGACTCTATTACCTTCATTGGACAGGATTTTAGGGCAGATCCTTGATTTTCAGGTGTGTTGGTGTATTCAGGGCTTGTATGGTGGGAGAACTGGATTCTGATGATTCTCATGTGTTTTGGCTTCTGTTGCTTATGGTCTTGAGCTCACCATCTGGTTATCCCTGGTGTTTGTTGGTCTGGATGAGGGTATGGAGTCTGCCTCTTTTGTACCTGGTTGCTTCAGGTGCCCTGGTAGGCCTGTGGCCCTGGCTGTAACTGATCACCTGTGGAGCCTTCCGACTGGACGCTCTTCACAGAGGCAGAAAAACTGCTGATCTGTTGCCCTGGCTGCAATAACAAACTACAACTTTGTTAATCTTGTACTTATTTTTTCCCTGATATTTATCTAGATGTGCTACTAATTGCTTGAAGAAAAAAAATGCTCAAATTCTTGGCTACCCTTGTCATGTTTTGATGTTCATTTGTATCAGAAAGCATTTTATTTATGTAAACTCTTGATTGTTTAGAACATATTGAAGATTATACTTCTAATGGGTAATATAGTTTCTTTTTTATGGCCAATAGTGATTTATTTGTCTCTGATTATTTTGTTTCCTCTAGTATTTATGTTACATGATACTGGTACCTAAACTCATTTTTTAAAAATTATTTTCTTTGTATTTGTTCATGGAAGAAGGCATTGATACTAGAACCACTTGCATGCTAGTAAATTGATCTACCATTGATCTATATTGCCAGCCCCCTTGCTCTATTTACATCTATGTCAATATAGAATATTTTTTCCTAATCCTCTAAATTTCAACCAGTCAAAATGACAAAATTTGATTGAGTTCATTTATAACAGAATATATCTAATTTACACTGTTTTTCTGCTCAGAATCTCAGAAATTTTACTGTTGTCTTTAGATGACATACATACAAGGGACTTATCACTAATAATATCTAATATTTTATTATATTCATGTTTCCTATTGTATGTGTTATCACTTTTATTTCTGTTCTTGTTTTGTTTATTTGTTGAGTTTTTGTTCTTTCTTTGCAGTTACACCCTTTTAAAAACACTTATTAGATTTTAAAGATTTTGCATGTATCATTTTTCAGATTGTTTCACATATTAAAATGTACATTTGCTTATAATAACTTATTCTCCACTATGAATAATTGTAGAATTCTCCTTTCCATCTCTCCTCATTTTCCCCAAATTTTAAGATTTTTAAACTAGATAGTACTATGAATTTTATGATAATAATATAGGAATCACTTGTAATGAATAATAGTCTCTTTTATGAGTAACATTATCTTTCTATTGTTTTTATTTCAATTTCTCCTAGAATAATATAGTTTAGTCTCTTATTCTTTGCCTGAGAAAGACTTAACAAACATCACAGTTTTGTTGTATATGGATGTTGTTGATTGTTTGTGTTTATCTTTCAAAACAGGGAAAGTTTCTCCCATTCTTTCCTTCTGATTTTGATCATTTCCAAAGAGAAATTCATTACATTCTTCTAAAAGTAAATAATAATTTATACTAGAATCCTTTAATGATTTTTTCTCCCTTTCTTGGTATAATTAACTATGTTATGACTAGCCGTATACTTTCATAAATTTCTGGCATGGTACATTCTCATTATTTTTAAACCTTCAGCTTTCTGTCTTTTGCCATATTTGTGTAGTGTTCAGTCTTCATTTATGCAATAATGAATAAATAGTCTCCATACTCTCTTAGTCCCCTCTCTATGAGACTGTGATGTTAGGAACATGTGAGTTTTTGATTCATTGTTTAACCTTTAATTCTTGTCTACAGTTTCATGAAGCTTTTCATTGTCTATTTTCATTGATTATTTCATTTTATAATTCTTTTCTTCACAGTGTATTGATCTCTCTGACTTCATCTTTCTGATTATGTACAATATGCCTGTCACTACTCTGTTAAGCCAGTCTACTGGCCATTTGGTAGTTCTGTCACTTTTTCAGTTCTATATACTTATTTTGTTTGACTGCCTTTTTGACTTATTTATTAGTTTGATCATTTCCTGTTCTGCCTTATTTTTAGCATCTGGAATGCTCTCACAAAACCTTTTTGTTAGGACCTTGAAGAAATGGACTCCTATGGCTTGATTCCCATTCTGAGGACTGCTCTTTTGAAATCTAGGACCTATATATTCTTTTTCTACACCGCAAGACAATGCATAACTACCACTGCCTTGGTCTTCTTCGTTCAAAGTTAACCTTAGTTTATATTGCTCATGCAGCATTTTAGAATTTTATTAGAATGTCATTCACTTACACTGTCCACAGTATTTAGATCGATCATTTAAAGGAATTGTGGGGAATAGGCCTAATTTTCTTATTTGTATAAAAACTCATTTATAATAAAATACAACATATAAAAAAAAGGCAGGGATTTCTTATAGTGGCTACAGAGTTGAGTAAGAAAAAAAAAAGTTTCATTTTCTCCATGAAGGACTTTATGAACTAGACTCATAAGGAAAATATCTTTGGGTCATATCAAGTCACATGGACTACTGTAGGCAATAGTACAAGCATATCACAGTATTATCCCAGAGAAACAAGAAGGTAGAATCAGCTCTGATTATTACATAAAACTTTTAATGCTTAACAAATCTTCCTTTTACAGGTAAAATTATTAATTATATTTGATATCTGAGACATGAAAGAATAGTGTTTTAGACGTTTTTATAAGTCTTGATTTTCTTGTGTTTTGCAAATTGTATCATGTATCTTGGATATTCTAAGTTTTTATAGTTGTTGTTTGTTTTGGGACTTCTAGTGTATTTTTAGAAGCTGTTGGTAGGAGTTCCTCTATGAAGGTAGTGAATCTGTGGGATTTCCTTGATTCAACAGGCCACGTGTGGAGCATTCTTTGTTGAGAATTTCTCTATTCTATTGGTCTTTGGGTAAGTCTATGAGACATTTCCTTGGTTAATGATTA
Source organism: Mus caroli (assembly GCF_978045245.1). Lineage (NCBI taxonomy): Eukaryota > Metazoa > Chordata > Mammalia > Rodentia > Muridae > Mus > Mus caroli. The sequence goes on along the minus strand of NW_028227304.1, from coordinate 514,084 downwards.
ATATGTGAGGGACCATCACTGTGGGTAATCTCATCAGTAGTCTGGTAAAAAAGTCGTCTACACATATAAAAGGGAGGCTTTTAGGCTTTATTTTAAAAAAGTAGCTGAGCAAGCCATGGGACAGATGGTGGTGTAAATAAAAATGTCCCCTATAGACTCATATATATGAATATTAGGTCACCGGAAAGTGGCAGTGAGTTTAAATACTAGAATAAATATGAGAATGTGTGGTTTCAAAGGAGGAAGTGGATGTGTCAACAAGGTGGGGCTTTGAGTTTTCAAGAACCCATATAATGTTTGAAATGTTAGTCATGGGTCTTTGATGAAGACTTTGGTCAGCGGTACAATGCTCATAGATAGTACAATATACACTCTGAAAAGTGAATGGTCCCTGTGGGCTTTAATCAATGAGTCTATCGATTGACGGTTGTTTATGCAAGGGGTGAGAATCTCGCTAAGGTCTTTTGGAACTACTCTTGGAAGTTTTTATTATCTTATTCCCTTCCTGTGTTTATTAAGGAATTTATAGGTTTTTTTAATTGATTTTCAGTTCTTATTAGGCTTTAGTTTATTTTTTAGCGTTTTACTGTTTTGCTAGTTATATCCATTTTCTATGAATTTCATTATATTTTATATTATATTTTACTTTCCAATTATCTTAATAATTTCTCCCCTACGAGAACGAGACTGATTCCAACAAAACTTTTCCTCCAAACTTCCCTTCTCTTCTCCCCTTTGTTACAACTCATTCAAATCAATTCTGTTCCCCATAAACTCTTGGACATGGGGCTACCACTATAGCATGGCCAACCTATCACCTTCAAAGTCCAAACCTTTAATGAAAACTGACTCTCCATCTCTCATCGACTATCCCTGCCTTCTCAAATAAAGATGAGATATAGTGAGAAACTCCCACTTCATGATGGAAGGCAGACTGGCTTGATTTTGTACAAACAGACACAGTTTCTCAATGACCTCTGTAACTTGCAAGATTGTCCCACTTTCTTCCTTGAGAGTTCATAAGAATCACCTCCTGCACTTCTTACCTCTTTCTGTGAGAATGTGTGTATGAATGTGTGTGCCTATATTATAGATGTGTCCTTTTACATACCAGCCAACACATAGTGGGGTTTTGCAATCAACTGCTGGTCCTATCCCACAAAAAAAAATATACCTTAATGCAGACTTGCTGTGGCTAAGTACCAGATAGAAATTGGAGATGTCTAGAATTCTTCAGAGTTGATTGTAGTGTAGGTGACATTTGGATTTCTGAGCTAAACTTCTGGCTCCATCCTATGAGTTTAAGATGCAGGGATGAGGGATCAAGACGCTGAACTTGCATTGCATTTTTCTTCTTCTTTAACTCATATTTATAAAAGCTCCTGGGGGTGTTGATGCTGTTGGCCAGAACATTGTCCTTTTGGAAGCTTATAGACAAACATATTCTTGAAGAGATAGATTGATCCTATCACTTTGTGTCACATAGAGAATGCTGTGTTGAAATGGGTTTGAAATGTTAGTCATGGGTCTTTGATGATGACTTTGGTCAACAGTACAATGCTCATAGATAGTACAATATACACTCTGAGAAGTGAATGGTCCCTGTGAGCTTTAATCAATGAGTCAATCGATTGATGGTTGTGTATGCAAGGGGTGAGAAACTCGGTAAGGTGTTTTGAAACTAGTCTTGGAAGATTTTATTGTCTTATTCCCTTCTGTGTTGATCCTTTCTGGCTGCCAATAAGTTGACCTATTGTGCTCCTTCATGCCCCTTTCATATTCATGTGAGCATGGACCTGTCTTCCATTTATGATGTTATGTATCTTGTAACAGTGATTGACATGAATGTCACTCATTAGTGACACTGACCTCTCAGGTCCAGAGGAACCACACCTTAATTCTTTAAGCTTTTTTCTAGAAGTTGCATGCTAAGAATAGACCAAATGTTACCAAGTATTTTTACCTGGAAAATTCAGCCACTGTATCTGTTGTCTTAGAGAATCAAGAACATTTCTGCTTCCTGCACTGGTTCTTTCACAGAATGCATTACTATGTTTATAGTTTTCAATATCATATGAAGTAGCAGAAAAAGAGGGAAAAATGGAAATAAGGAAGGGGGGAATGTGTTTAGAATCATTAAATTAAATACTTAAATAAATCAATGGATTTTTTAGTACATAAATTATGCATCAATAAAGCTGATGAAAAGTCTTGGCCAACTGTGATGCTTTGCATTTAATTTGGTATTTTTCATAACTCCTGTGATGTGGCTCTTAATAGTAGTGGGTTTTATTATAAATGAATCAGACACCAATATAACCATGAAGGGATAACACTCTGTTCACTCTGGAGAAATAAATCAAATAAAATTCACTGGATTTCTTGATGAGGAGTCTTCTTGTCATAGGTGAGTTGGAAGGAAGTTGTGATTGGGGTGGACAGATTGGGGTGTCCCCCAGTATTTTTAGCACACACTAGAAAGTGAGGGTTGTGAGGCTATAGGAAATATTTGCTTCTTGTCACCTATTATTTAGTGTGCTTGCTGGTGAAGGTAGTTACCCCTCCCTTCTGTCATGCAGGGAAGTGGGTCTAAGCAGAGACAGAAGAGGAAGATGGTGTTGTTATGTTTGTGTGGGTTATGGAGTAAGATAAACATTACTGGTCTGGGACTTTATTTATCTCCAACTTGACAATCTACAGTCACCTGAGAAGAGAGAGCAATTGAATAATTGTCTCTTTTCTATTGGTCTTTGGGTAAGTCTATGGGACATTTTCTTGGTTAATGATTGATATGGGAGGGCACATCAATGTGGGTAATCTCATCAGTAGTCAGGTAAAAAAGTCGTCTACATGTATGAAAGGGAGGCTTTTAGGCTGTATTTTTAAAAAGTAGCTGAGCAAGCCATGGCCAAGTTGGTGGTGTGAATATGAATGTCCCCTATAGACTCATATATATGAATATAAAGTCACCGGGCAGTGGCAGTGAGTTCAAATACTAGAATGAATAAGAGAATATGTGGTTTCAGAGGAGGAAGTGGGTGTGTCAACAAGTTGGGGCTTTGAGTTTTCAAGAACCCATACAATGGCAGAATCTCTCTGTCCCTGTCTCTGTCTCTCTCTCTCTGTCTGTCTAAGTCTCTGTCTCTGTCTCTCTGTCTGTCTCTGTCTGTCTCTGTCTGTCTCTGTCTGTCTCTCTCTGTCTCTCTGTCTCTCATTGTCTCTGTCTCTGTCTCTGTCTCTCTCTCTCTCTATGTCTCTGTCTCTCTGTCTCTGTCTGTCTCTCTCTGTCTGTCTCTGTCTCTCTGTCTCTGTCTCTGTCTCTGTCTGTCTCTGTCTGTCTCTCTCTGTCTCTGTCTGTCTCTGTCTCTGTCTCTGTCTCTGTCTCTGTCTCTGTCTCTGTCTCTCTCTCTCTCTCTTTCTCTCTCTCTCTCTCTCTCTCTCTCTCTCTCTCTCTCTCTCTCTCAGGCTGCCTAAAAATCAATAGTTCTCTATTGCTTCAGTTCTGTGCTCCCTGCCATGATGTTTGACCAAAGTTCTGACACTGTATCCCATCGTCCAAATAAATGCTTTATTTTCTAATAATAGCCTTAATCATGGTGTCACTTCACAGCAATAGAACAGTGACTAAGACAGGGTCAAGCCAATAAACAGTGTTTCCTCTTATCACTTCTAGTTCTTATTTTTGGCTTCCTAGGAGATAGTCTGTAACCTGTAAGCAACTAACCCTTTTATTCCCAAGTTATTTTTGATTGTAGTATTCTTTATGGTGATTAAGAAGCAAACTAGAACAATTACTTGTCAGATAGGTACATGAGTACATCTTACCTTTAAATTAAAATAAATCGCCTATACATTATTGTGTGTGGTTATAGGATAAGTGAGAGTGATACTATTTGACATTTAGCTTCTGAAAGAATCTGTCCTACTTACTGTTTCTATTGTTGTAAGGATACACCAGGTTTATAAAGGAAACTACATAGAAAAGGTTTTATTCAGTTTATATTTCCACATTGCTGTTTATCAACAAAGAATTTGGGTCAGAACCTGAAACAACACAGGATCATGGAGCCAGGAGCTCATGCATAGGCTATGCAGTGGTGATGCTTATTGACTTGCTCCTCAAATCTTGCTTTCGTAAAGAGCCCAGGACTACCAGTACAAGGATTTCACCATGCACAATGGACTGGGCAGTCTCCCACCAATTAAGTAAATTCTTGGGAGTTAGATCATATGGAGGCATTTTCTCAACTGAGGCTCCTCCTCTTTAAAGACTCTAGATCTTGTCAAGTTGCTATGAAACCAGTGTGGCAGATTGAATGTAGTTGGCCTATGAGGAGGTGTGGACTTGATGGAGTAGGTGTGTCCTTGATGGAGGAAGCATATCATTCTGGGTCTTTAAAGCTCTGTCCAGTATGGAAGAGACCCTCCTCCTCGATGCATACAAAACAGACCTTTTCTCCTGGCTGCAATTGGATCAAGATGCATAACTCTCAGATCACACTCCACCACCATGCCTGACAAGACACAGCCCTGTTTCCTGCCTTGATGATGGTGGATTGAACCTCTGAACATGTAATGAAATGTTAAAAAGCCCTCATGAAATATTGTCCCTTATGAGCGGCCTTGATCATGGAGGCTCTTCAAATGAATGAAACCCTAACTAAGACAATCAGCTAGTACAGAAACTCTCCCAGATATCAAAATTAATCAATAATAGAGAGTATTTTCAAGTCATGCAGCATAAAAACATATTCAAGAGAGAAAAAAAGCAATGAATGAGTACATGATAGGACTCCCTCAAAGAGATACTCTTTGAGTGCAGATGTGGCCATGGCAGACCCCAATGAAGCTCAGGGGCTCCTCAGGAGAAGTGACCTACAAAGTGGGCAACCTCATAGCATTTGAAACCCATGACAAACAACATAGGAAAGATATCAGCACAAATGCATTCGATACACCTTCTATGTTTTCTGAGAAGGAGGACACAGACAAGTAAAAGACTGGAATTACAAGGGGATAGACAGGCTGAAGTAGCACATAGATATGTAGATAGTAATATGTTTGGAGGAGAGCCAGGTGGAACAGACCGATGTGGGAGCTTTTTGATGGTCATCTGGGGCATTCATCACAGACATCCAAAAGTTCACAGGATACATCAGAGGCAAAGAGTGCTCAGGGAAGGAAAACAGGATCTATTCAACACCTAAAATTATCTCACAGCATACTCATTTTATTTTATAAATTACTTATTTGAACTGATCATAAAAAATCATGGTGTTTATGATGCTTTAGTGAGATTCATATATATACTCTTAGATTTGGATTCACTAGTTATTCTGGTAAAATGTATTCTAAGAAACACACACACACACACACACACCCCACATCCTTATGTAATGACTAGCTGGCTATATGTTAAGAAACCAAAGATGCCAATGTAGATATGGAACAAGTTTGACTATGTCCATAAACTTTCTATTCTTCCTGAGTCTCCTGCTTCATTTTGTGAGAATTCCTTCTTTGAATTTATTTATCCCTCAGTGTCCTCTACTCCTTTGTATGTCCATTGTTCTTTTTAAAGGTCACTATCAATTTGATCTTTCTTACCTTCATCATGGTTTCTTTTCTGCATGTGAATAATGTATTTCTTAAAATAGATATCTTTATGGGATTAGAGAGATGACTCAGTGGTATCAAGCACTTTTTTCCTGCAAGAAGACTGGATTTGGTTTCTTGAATTCATATCCAATGGCTCACAATCACCATTAATGGCAGCTCCAGGGGACCCAACAACTCATATCTCTCTGGTCACCTGTACTCACAAGCACATGTCCTACCCTCACACATATAAGAAAAGATAAAAATCTTAAAAAGAGAGACAAGTTTCACTAGACTTCATTATTCAAATGAAACCTGAAATTCTCTGATTGCTGAGTCTGTTTGGATCATTTTTATGGGTTACACTTTATGTTCCAAGGCCAAATTCCTTTTATGTGTCACTCTTTCACCAACTTTGTTTCTTCCTCAGACATCATACCAGAGATTCTACTGATGTTATATCCTTCTCCCCTACTTAATAAACATCCTTCTTTTGCTGCGATCCCTGCTCCACCACATCCCATCTCCAATTCCAGTCTTCCGTACAGAGCAGAGATGCTAAGTCCTTTTAATTTTACCATGTGTGATATCAGATGTATGTACTGTTCTTCCACCATAGCCCATCTCTTCCAACAATGTCTTCACTCACAGCATGTCATGTCACACATTTTAAATTTTAGAGCAAAACAAATTTTATTGGCAATCATACTGGGTTTGTCAAAGAGAGATAGCCAACACAGGAAAACAAACATTTTTTTTTTCCAATTCTACAAGCTTATGGGCCTGTACTTTTGTGATTTTTTTTTCACCTTAAGGAGTCTTCGACACCAGATTATAGACATTGATGTGGAGATCACCATGAAACTTGATAAAGTACACAGAAGGATTGGCAAGAATTTGGTAAACAAACTTTCCAAGATTTTTGGAACCATCCTCTCTGGTGTACTGCACCCAGTTACCTATTAAGAAGTCACTGTTATCATGTGATGTCACCTCAGCATGAGGAGTCTCTGGAATGATGTCAAGGTTACCTTCATTGTAGTCATCCAGGAGCTGATAAATGTAGAGGACCGGATCCTTCTTGTAGCTAATGTAAAACCAGTCCTTTATGACTGGCACCTGGGCTAGCACCAACCCATTCCAGTTTTCCTCAGAGCCATGCTTTCTCTCAAATTTGTGTTGCACCCCTCTGCCAACCAGGCTTCTGGCGAAGTGGGCATCCCTTATCTGAGGAAATACTACATTGTGAGGCAAGACCTTAAGATTTAAAATCCTCTCATCACTGTGGAGCTCCTGTCCATAGACGCTGTCAATACCATCATACTTCACCAAATAAAGAGAAGGGTTTGTTGGCAGTTGACCTAGAACTATGGCCTTCCAATGGGTGACAGGTTCATTACCTTCCTTCGAACTGTGAGAAATTCTGCAGCCGACAATATTTCTCAGGGCCTAGGATAAAGGCATCCTCCTCTCTTCTTTTTGAAGGATGTCATGCTCAGCCTCTTCAGAGGTATTGTCTTCTAAATGGCTGTAGAACTGGTGTACTAGGCCACAGCAACACTGGTGCACTGTCTTGTGAATATCATTCTTTGTTCATTCATCATACTTGGCCATTGTCTGGGTTTGAAGATCTTGCCTGTTTAAACCAGAAACAATGCTGTTGCCTCTGTCATAAATATGAGATCTTAAAGGGCAATGGGTGTGGGGTGGGAGAGAATGCTGGACCAAGGCTCTTCTTTAAGAGAACTTCTGGGTAGGTGAAGAAGGCTATGCTAATCAGGTGTGTGCTTCTAATGTCAATTTTATCAAAATAAGAAGTTCATAAGCCAGCCATTATGGTGCATGCACTTATTCCCAGCACTCAGGAGGCAGGGTCTGGCATTTTTCTGAATTAGAGGCCAACCAGGTCTACAAAGTTAGATCCAGGGCAGCCAGTGATATACAGAGAATCCATGTCTCAAAAACAACAACAACAACAACAAAACAAACAAACAAAAACAAAAAACAAAATAACAAAAAATGAACAAAGAAAACAAACGAATAAAAAGATAAGTTAATAGGAGATGGGCGTGACCTGAGACTTTAATCCCAGATTTCAAGGGGCAGTGGGAGGCTGACCTTCGTGAGATCAAGGCTAGTCTGGTCTGACAGCCATAGCTACACAAAGAGAAACTCAAAATAAAATTAAACAAACAAATAAACCATCAAACAAGGGATTCAAGGAAATGAACATAGGGAAATTAACAAGTAATTCTCTAGAGCTCAGACTAACATACTCAGATAAAAATTTCTTCAGCCCTGAGCTAATTTTCCTCTGCTGAGGAAACTTTCCTTAAATGGGTAGGTCAGTGTGGAAGTTGGTATGTCTGTTGCCCTCAAGGATCAAGTAGAATAGAATTAAAAAATGAGCCAGAGTTGTCACCATACCTCTCTTGTATCTTCGTGTTCTGAGCTAGGTGGCTACATTCACAAATATCTACCTAGGGACAGAACACACAACTGGCCTTCTGTTTGTGTCTTCAGACCCAGCCTCAGACATATTATTGAAGCCATTGCATCTCCAACTTCAACAAGATCTCATCAAGTCTATGCCATATCAGCCATTTAGAAGTAATATCTTCTAAAATGCACATGGACAAAGGGGAGTTTTGGCATATTAGTGGAATTGTGAAGGAGATATTGTTAGCAAGGTTAATAAACTCAGGAGATCAAATAACCTAAACAATCCACCCTCCTAGATCCCAAACATGGGAGAAATTAGAATGTACAGCTACTCACTGTAGGAAGGAAAACTTATAGCCTTAAGGAGCCATGAGAGTCCAAGATACTCCATAAAGGTACATACCCCAAAAAAATGTCCTAGTTTTCAAGATTCTGTCTTCTGAAACAGGCCAGGCACCAAAAGCCTCTGGAACAACTTTATGGGTCAGGAACTGACCTGGCTTTCACACACCACTGTGAAGATATTGAACCCTGCTTCAAGGAATTCTAGTGTCTCCAAGTGGAATAGATCTGAAAACTCTGACCAGTGCTCTGTGACATCACACTATCTCAGCTTACATCATAGAACCCCTACCAGGCTGGTTCCTTCTGGAGTTACACTCAGAAACATTGAGCATCTCGAATTTACATTTTCATATGGCCTCCTAGAAATCCAAAATAAATCCCTACAAAAATGGCCTGATAACCTGATTCACATTCTGCCCAAGTAGATTCACTCTTGTACCGTTTTTATCGTGTATTTGGTTGTTTATGTTTGTTTGTTTGTTTGTTTGTTTATTCGGTTTTTTTGTTTGTTTGTTTGTTTTTTTGTTTTTGTTTTTATTTTCCTTCTGTGAAAGTCTTCAGTGTCTGACACACCAACATTCTTTGTGGTTATTTTCCCTGTACCAATCTTCCCCTAGGTTATCTTTAAGCTGTTCTTGGAATCAGAAATGTTGCCAGACTCTTGAGGCAACATACTGGATAGCACAGTATTCACTTTATCAAAACCCACAGTTAGAGGAGTACAAATTTTTATTCAAACAAAGCTGGATTTGACAGGATTGAATACCTTGTATTGAAACCAATAGCAATCATGAATTATGGATTCTTTGCATAGTGCAAGGAAATCATAGTCCTTGGGCCTGCTTACAAATTTGAGATAATTTTAAAACAAACCCTATATCTAACAGTCACATTTTAAAGGTCTTTAAAATTTACCAGCATTTCTGGTTACAAGGAATCTTGTAGATTGAATGCAGTAAAACAGGATGAAATAGATAATGTAATTTTACTTTTGAAATATGAGTAGACAGAATACTGGACACAGATAAGTATGGAATTTACTTACAAATTAGAGGGCACTTTAATGGTTCATGCCACATAGATCTTCAGTTCTTTAAAAAAAATCTTTTTCAGTCTTCTCCACTGTCCCCACCACACTGTACATCCTCTTCATATGGGATGACACTAACTACATAGTTAGACTCTTCCAGCTCAGCCATCAAAAAAAGATCATTCCTTACAGATGTGGCCACAGGTCTGTGTGATGGAGACAGTCTTCATCTGAGATACTATCTTCCCCAGTTGATTTTCATTCCAATAATAATTTAAGAAGGACCACTAAACATCCATATTATCAATATTGATTGTTATACTGTGTGAAATAGACAAGCTATGGAGGAAATATAGACGTCAACCACACGATGAATTTCTTAAAATGAGAGAGAGAGAGAGAGAGAGAGAGAGAGAGAGAGAGAGAGAGAGACAGAGACAGAGACAGAGACAGAGACAGAGAAACAGAGAGACAGAGAGACAGAGAGACAGAGAGACAGAGAGACAGAGAGACAGAGAGACAGAGAGAAGACAGAGGTATTTCTCATCTAAGTTAACTAGTGAAGGGTTTTGTTTTCAGAAAGAATAGATGGGAAATATGTTAGGTGAGACAAGCCAATCTCAAAATGACAATTGTCAAATTATAATTTTAATAAGGCACATTAAATCAAAGGAGATATTTGGAAGAGTAAGGGCAGCAGCAGGGGTGCTGAGCAGATAGAAATGGAGAATAATGGGGAGGATGAAGATGGTTAAAGGACAGTATAAACCTGTGAAAAGAGTCACAACAAAGGCCAGTGACTTGTACATTTAATACACATTGGTATGAAGTAGCAGATTCTAAATGATGGTTTGATTAAATTGTGAATTTTAGCTTTAAGACACTAGAAAATTTATTTTTTTGTTTCAATTCTCATGTGGATGTTGCGTTTTGGGCTAGATATGGTTGACAGGATATGGCAAGGTGTTTACATCTTTGTATATCATTATTCACCCAAAAAACATGTCACTCAGTGGGCTGCCATTCTTTCATAGGGAAGGAAGTAGCTAGAGATTTTAAGTGTACATGAGGTAGAAAGAAAAATGCCCCACATGACTATAGATTTTCAAATATTCACCTTCATATGTTGTTTGAATGTGTTTCCCGAAATTTAATTTTCTGTAGACTAATCCTCAGGTTTTAATATATTAGGAAAAATTGGACTTGGTCAGGAGGGATAGGACCTACACGTAAAAATCAATGAATTATGCTGTCATAGAAAAGGTTTAATTATGACAGGGAGTTTGGTTCCCTCTTTTGTCTTTCTATCCCATTGAATCCCTTCTGTGATGGCAACATCTCACAAGAATTTCTTCATCTACTGATGGTGTCTTCGTCTTGAATTTCCTGGCTCCTGAAAAGAAGTCATGCTAAATATGCTTTATTATATACTAGAAATCGCTGTCATTCTTTTTGTCAATACAACATGTATGATTATGTCTCAGAATCATGATCAACTGAGCCATAGGGGAAAATAATTAGATATATGTGCTGACTAAAGACGAGATGAGTTCAGTGATATCATGTGATCTCTTCATGAAAGAAAGCAGCATAGCGGGTGAGAATAGATGAGAGAGGTACAGCCCAGGAGGGACTCAGCCATCTGCTGTTGGCCTTGGAGATATAAAGGGACACTACATAAGGGATCCCTAGGAAGAGTGCCAGCCACTGCTTTTAGCTAGTGGAACCATTTTTAGAATCACCATTTTCTAGATTTTAAGAGATAACTGGATTACTTTAATTTACTAAGTAAGGCCATTTGATACATCAGTGATCATCAACAAGCTGTACAGGTGTGGAAAGAAGTTTGGGGACTCAGAAGAAGCCTGTTCTTGAAAAACCCTCTGCGTTCAAGGGAGGGAGACATCTACCCAGCAGCACTAGATAAACAATATACATTGGTAATGGTACCCCCATCGTGTCTAGACTAATGGTTTTCAAACCATGGGTTGAGACTCCTCTCAGTGCTCAAACAACCCTGATAAAAGTGTCCCATATCATATATCTTGTTTATAAGATATATACATTACAATCAATGACTATAACAAAATTATTGTTTGAATTTGCAATGAGATAACATTACGATTTGGGAGCTGTGTTTTAAAGGGCCACAATATTGGGAAAATTGAGTAAAACTAGTCCTGACTCTTCAAAAGCATGTGATTCAGGATCATATGGAGGAATAATCCCCTTTATTCAATCTGGTACTCCCGGAATACATCACCCAAAATTGTGAAAGTTAAACAGCTGCCTTACCATAGTCTATAAGCAGGGCATGCTGTCATCTTAGGTTTCTTGTAATTTTTTTTTTTTTTTTTTTTTTAGAACTTTAGCATTCTCTTGGGGTTTCAGGTTTTTATTTAGGGCTTTAAAGTTTTGTTGGAATGTTTTACATCGTTTAAGGGTTTTTTTGGATTTCAGTGTTTTGATGGGTTTTTAGCTTTTTCTTTTTAAAGGATTTTAGTTTTTTTATGGTTTTAGTGTTTTTTGATTCTTTTTAGTGTTCTTCAGTTTTTCAGAATTATAGGAATTTTCTTAGTGATTTAGGATTTATTTGAAGTTTTTTTTTTAAAAAGAAATTTCATGCTGTTTTCTTGTTTGTATATGTTTTTTAAAGAATTTTATGGTGTTTTTAAATTTTGGGATTTTTTTTGGAGCCTTAGGGTTTTTTCTTATAGTTTTACATTTTTTTTTTTTTTAGGATTCTTGAGGTTTTGTAGAATTTTAGGTCTTTTTTAGGTTTTTAGAATGTTTTAGGATTTTTTTAAGAGTTCTTGTTTTGTTTTGTTTTGTTTTTATGTTTTATGTGGTTTTTTTTGCTGTTGTTGTATTTTTGTTTGTTTGTTCTTTTTTCTTTTTTTTACGGCTTTAAGTTATTTGAGGGATTTTTGGTTTTTGTTTTAGGGTCTTTGTAGGGTTCTTGGGTTTATTTTGGTGTTATACATTTTTTTTTTTTAATTTAGGATTATTTTTAGGATTTCAGTTTTTATATTTAGGTTATTAGGATTTTATATGTTTTTTAAAGTGTGTTTCAGGGATTTGGGGAGATTCAGGGTTTTGATGTATTTTAAGTGCTTTTAATATATTTTAGGGTTTTTTTTGATTTTAGGGTTTTTTGGGGGGTCTTTTTATCATTCTTGAGTTTTAAAAAAGAATTTTGGATTTTTGCTGATTTTTTTTTTAAAGCTTCATTTTTTTTTTGTTTTTGTCTTTGTTTTTGTTTTTAATTTTATGGTTTTTAGGAATTTTTCAGGTGTTTTAAAAAAGATTTAAATGTTTTTTTTTTTGGTTTAATTCTTTAATTTTTTTTTTAGGATGTCAGGTTTTTTTTTTTTATTTTTAAATAATTTTAGGGTTTAGGGAGGTTATGGTCTTATTTTTTTAATAGTTATTTTTAAGGCTTCTTTTTAGGATTTTATATTTTTTTTCACGGTTGAATTTTTTAAGTTTTTTCTGATTTTAGGGATTTTTATGTGTATTTTAAAAATGAGTTTAATTTTTAATTTTTTAGCTTTATAAGGATTTAGGTAGGTTTATTTAGGATATTCATAAAAATCTTTAGGGTTATTTTGGGGTTTTGGGGGTCTTATGTATTTTTGAAGGTTGTTTTTCGATTTCTAGAGTTTTTTTTTGTTGTTTTGTTTTTTTTAGAAGTTTAAAGTTGCTTTGTTTGTTTGTTTGTTTGTTTTATTGTGTTTCACGGTTTATTTTACAGCCTTAGGGTGTTAGGTTTTATATTGTTATTTAAGATTTTTGGGTGTCTGTCTGTGTGTGTGTATTAGGGTTTTTTTTTTTTTGAATTTTAGGGATTTTTGGGGGGTTAGGTTTTTCTGAATTAAACAATTTTTTTAAGAATCAGTGTTTTTTAGCATTATAGGTATTTAGGTTTCTTTTTTTAAGATTTCAAGATTTGGGGAGGAAATTATGGGTTTTTTGAAAAATTTTTTAAGGAATTTTTTTAGGGTTCTAGAATTATTTTTTAGAAATTTAGGGTTTTTCAGTGTTGTAATTGTGTGTTTTTATTTTGTGTTTCTCTTGTTTTTGTCGTTTGTTTCATTTTAGAGATTAGGGTTTCCTGGTTTATTTTAGGGTTTAATGTACATTGTAATGTTTTATATATATATATATATATATATATATATATATATATATATATATATATATATATATATATATATGTTTATTTAAAGGTTATAGATTATTGTTTTTGAGTATTGGTTTTGCCTTTCTTGTTCCGAAGTTTTTATTTTATTTTGTTTATTTATTTATTTATTTATTTTATTATTTTTTTTTTTAGAAATGTAGGTTTTTTTTTTAGGGATTAGGGTTTACTTATTTATTTTAGGGTTTTAATTTCATTGTAATGTTTATATATATATATATATATATATATATAACATAAATATATGTTTATTTGAAGGTTATAGTGTTTTGTTTTTGAGTATTGTTGTGGGTTTTTGGGTCCTAAGTTTTTATTTTATTTTATTTTTAGAAATTTAGGGTATTTTTTTTTTAAGTGTTTTAAAATCTCCTGCAAGTTTTTTGTTTTTGTTTTTGTTTTGTTTTTTTGTTTTTTTGTTTGTTTTTTTAGGACTTTTTTTTTTAGGACTTTAAAAAAATTAGGGTTTTTTAATATTTTTGAATTTTTAAAAAGACTTTAAGGTTATTTTTAGGGTTTTACGGATTTTTTAGAGTTTCAGGTTTTTTTCTTTTAGAGTTTTAGGGTGTTTTTAGATTTTTGAAAGTTTTAAAAAAAATTTAGGGTTTTTTGGCTTCTTATAGGGTATTTCTTTGTTCTTTGTTAAATTCCCCCTCGACCCCTTCCTATTCCCCGGGATGTATGCTTTAAAAACAGACACATCAGCCTAATAAATGGAGACTTAATAGGACCCTCTGCTTGGTTTCTAGCTTTTCTTCACCTTCCAATCCCATTTCCTCCTAGGTTTGCAGTACCACTCGCACCCATGTATAACTGAACCCTATGGGACTGGATAAGGGGCACCCAATGTGAGGGCGAGTTTTGGAACTTATTTCCTTCCAGTGGAGGTTCCAGAGAAGTTTGACCTGACCCCAAGAATTTAGAAGTAGTGAAGGACCCCTTCCACTGCTCATAGAAGAGAGAAAAGTCCTTGGTGAGTTGATTCATCTCCACTCCAGGAACTGAGAAACAAACTATCAAAGGAAGCAGCCTTTATAATTTGCTTAAAGACAGCTCTCATGGAAAGAGGAGTTAGAGTTAAAAAGTAAGATTTGATAATTTTTTTTTCATAGGCCAGGCATGTCCAGGTTTATTATAGTTGGAGCAGAGATACATTGTAAGAAATGGAGAAGAGTAGGTAGAGGACTAAATGAAATTTTGGCAAAGCAGGGCCCTGATGCAATGTTGTCCCTGAGAATTTATTTACTTATTGGAGTTTATTCCGTGATTTGGTATAAAATGCAGCTGATGATCCAGAGAAACAGCACCTTTTGTCAGCTGCAGAATATTGCCTCTATCCCTTGTCTCAGGAAGCTTTAGAGGGCTCCCTCCCTACTACAAAGCCTCCAAAAGCTGCAGACAGGTCTGAAGTCCCACAGGGTGCTCTTTATCCACATGTCCAGGTAACCACTTTGTCTGAGCAGCCCGCCCTGGGCAATCCGCCACTGATCAATCCAGTCTTTAAGAAATATTTGGCTTAAAGCCCTTTAATTTCAGAGGACTCAGACACTATAGAGAAAGAGGTAGTTCGCCTGGTAAACCTGAGCTGCTGTCTTGCTTCAGCCCCTCCATGCAGTGCCCCTCCCTATCTGCTGCCTATTAGTGCTTCTGCACCATGGTGTCAGGTTTACAGGTTTCTATTCTCATTGCTGCTAAGGATAAGCTGGTGTCTCAGGTAGCAGGATTACAAGAAGTACTAAAGCTACAGCAGCAGTATGCTTGCCTTTCTATAGAGCTACCTTCACTCTAAAATTGCTTAAAACAGATTATCCTTGTTCCTGCTCCAGGCGCAGTCTCAGGAGGCATAAAAAAGAAAGCACAGTGAGCCATAAAAACCAAAACATTGGCTTTCCTTGTAATCACTCGCTCCAAGAGAACTGCTAGCTGTGACCTGCCCTCTTCTATGAGGGAGGAACAGCCCCCAGCCACCCATGCCAAATCTCATTCTGCAGAAATAGGGCCTTTAGAAGTGCCCCATGCAGATTTCTCTGTGGAAACTAACAGGAGGGTGGAGAAGATTATGAGAGTGATAATGAAGTAGAAATCAAGAAGAAGAATTAACTGTCCCTATTCAACAGACAGAGTTTTGTAGGCTAAGTTTTAAAGACTTAAAAGAGCATAACTCTGCGGTTAGAACTTATGGTCCATCTGCCCCTTATATGCTTTCGCTCCTAGACGCCCTCCCAGTAGTGATTGGATCAAAGAGATTTAAACTGTGTTAACTCGAGGATAGTTTTTCTCTTGGAGGGTTGATTTCCTAAATAGGTGCCAGACCATTGCAGTAGCTAATCAGAAAAACCCTCCAGTGCCTGGACTGGCTGGACCTTGGAAAAGCCTTCTGGTCAAGAAAAATATTTGGCTAAGGCCAGGCAGAAATTGCCCAGTGGGTCTCTTGGCTCAAACTCCTAACACAGCATTGGGAACTTGGCATGATATTCCTATGAAAGGTTCCATTGTTTCCCCTTTAACTAAAATCATTCAAGGAGCCCAAGAAGACTTTAGTGAATGTGTTAGTCATTTGCTTGAGGCTGCAAAAAGGACCTTAGGTCATGAGGATGTGAAAGAACCTAGTGGGGAAACCCCCACTCCACTCCCAATTCAGCTTGCACCCAAGAATCACGAATAGAACACAAGCCTTGATGTAACAACAGGAGGTATTTTAATGGCGGAGCTCCGGGTTGAAACGCATCTCACACAGGAGACAGTGGATTCGACCACTAGGCTTGGAAGCTAGGGTTTTTTATAGAAAAGGAGTGGGGCTGGGGGAGGAATTGGTGCGGTTTCACATGATTGGTCCATTTAAACATCAGCAACCTGAGGTCAGAGGGGTAGGAGATAGGGAGGCGATGGGCCTGCCTGGGTCTGTCCTGGTCTGTTCTGCTATGTTCTCAGCCCCAGGTTTCAAAGCTCACAAACAACTCTTTGGGTTCTTTGACAGATATTACATGAATCACTCGTCTCAAGTTTAATTTCCTTTCATTCCCCTCTTCTTCTGTTTAGACTAATCCTAATCATAGAATTTTAGAGATTGGCGTCCCCTAACTCCTCATTTACCTGAGCTATAGGTTGATATTGTCTCTGAAGAACCATGAGTTTTACTGTATCAATTCAACTCTGGATAAAAGCCATTCCTCTATTTATTATACAGGGGCCGAAAACTAAAGCTAAGCATATCATAAGGATTGGTCCAGCTACAGCGGAAATCAAAGAAGTTATCCAAGATGGTCGTAATTCAAACCACGTCTCAAACCACCCCCTTTGAGCATCCCATTCCCGTTTCCTTCACTCTAATCTTTCTCTCAGTTTCTGCATAGAGTCTCTAACTATTCCTGTATGATCTGCATAGAAGCAGCACTCTTCTTTAAGGGCAGCACACAGTCCTCCTTCTTTTAGGAACAACAAATCAAGGCCTCTCCTGTTCTACAAAACTACCTCAGACAGGGAGGTCAAAGATTTTTCTAAAGCATCAATGGACTTCTCTATTGCCATTAGATCTTCATTGACAGCATCCCCCAAAGACTGAATTCCCTGTCTTCCTTCTATCAAAGCTGACACTTCTGTCCCCACTCCTACTGCCATACCTATTCCCATGAATGCAGCCAGGGTTAAAGTAATTTGTTCTCTTTTTGACCACCGGCCAGCATAGCTTTCTTCTAAACTGGATGCAGGGTGATAATATATCCGGGGTAACTGCTAGATCATGACACAAAAATCATGAGTTGAATTAAAAACCTTAGTTGATACACAGGGAGTAAGTCCTGTATTGCAAGCCCACCATCCAAACGGGGAAGATAAAAGATAGTAATTAGCTTCTGTTCTGGACACGGACTGAATTTGTCTGCATAGGTGTTTGTGAGTGGAAGGTGGGGTGCCTATACAGAGACCTGGACTCCTCACAGATACATCAGTCAGGGTCAGTTTTTGTCCTTTTCCCCAAGAGCAGGAAGTATGGCTGCTGGTTCTTGTTGAAATCTCCATTGAAGGCAATTTCTTCATAATAAGGCGGACCCGAGGACAGGCATAGCCAGCATTCCTCAGTAGCCCTTGGATCAGTTCTATTAAGGGCATAAACGGCTCCTCTCACTAGGTAAAACATCCTCTGTCTTGTTGAAGGAATCTCAGGTGTAATAGTTAGAGGTACCTGAGGAGTGGGAGGTTGGGTGATAGCAGCCATACTAAGGGGGTCTGCAATCAACGGAGTAAGCTGAGTAATAGTATGGGTGAAGGGTGTGGACTTGGTTGGGGGGGCCTAAAGGATTGTAGGGGGTCTCTATTTTTAATCTGATAGTGAACAATAATCCCTCATCATATCTTTCCTTGTAAATCCTAAGACCCCAGGTATACCCTTTTGTCCATCCCAGAGGTCTTTTCCCTGGTTCAGTAAAGGTGACGCAGCGAGGATGGCACCAGTCAGTACACTCATCTAGGTCAAATCCTCCAGGTACATAAGACGCTAGGGAATAGTTGGCTGTTACTCTCATATAGTCCCAGCTTGAGGAGGGTTTTCAGTGGGCTGTACCTGAAGTCTCGCAACCCCAGCTCTTGCAAAAGAAGTCAGCCTTACCTCCACATGTTGGATTAAGGGATTGACTTCGGTGGGGCCCGGGACAGACAAAGAAGGGATGGGTTCGAAGCATACTTCTATCCCTTTGGTTAGAGCAACCACCCCATGGGTCTCTCGAATGTTTTTCTATGTACGGACAGGGTGTTAAAGGTGCCCTCTGAATGTCAGAGTACCCCTCCAAGTCCCATCCAGTAGGGTCTCCTATAGTCAACTTACAGATGTCAGGGAAAAGATCAGGCCACCAAGTCCACAGAGGGTGTACCTTGGCGATTGTCCATACAGCCCTACCCCCCTCATTGAGTACCTGCCACGTTTGTTGAACAGGACTGTGGGGGTTGAAGTCCTTTGTCATCGCTCCTACGAAGCAGGCACAACTTAAAATGGTTAGTAGTCTTCTCCAAAGTCCACTCATCATGGCTGACTCCAGGGGGTGCTCTCTTGACGTGGGATGCATGGACCCAAGTGGGGATTCCTTCCACTTTGACCACGGTAGGCGTTGTCAGTAGCACCAAGTAGGGTCTCTTCCACCTCGGATCTAGGTTTCCCGCTTAGTGTCTCCTCACCAGGACTGCGTCTCCTACTTCAAACTGGTGCGGCACCTGTGTGTCACCAGCAAAGTAGGTTTCTTTTAGCTGTTCCCAGACCTCTTTACTTCCTATTTCGAGAGCTTTTAATCAAGCCAAAATACTAGAAGAAGGAGAGAAAGACACATCCGGGAGATTCCTATCCAATACAGTCATAAAAATGGGTGGGGGCGCCCCATACATTAACTTAAATGGAGTTAGGTCAAGGGGTCCAGGTGTATTCTGAACCCTGAGCAAGGCATAAGGGAGAACGGCTGTCCAATCACTTCTGCTGGATAATAAGGCTATTTTAGTCAGAGTCTTCTTTAGCGTTCTGTTCATCTTCTCTACCTGTCCTGAACTCTGGAGTCTGTATGCAAAATGTAATTTCCAATTTGTCCCCAGTTGCCTGGACAATCCCTGACTTACCAGGGAGATGAAGGCAGGTCCATTGTCTGACCCCATTACCTTAGGTATCCCAAAGCGGGGAAGGATTTCTTCAAGTATCTTCTTGACCACTACATTAGCCATTTCTTTCTTGGTGGGGAACGCTTCGACTCATCCCGAGAAGGTGTCTATAAAAACTAGGAGATATTTATTTCCATACCTAGTTGGTTTCACCTCAGTGAAGTCAGTTTCCCAGTAGGCTCCAGGCCTGTCTACTCGCAGTTGTTTTCCTTCCAGGAGCCTGCTAGACTCAGCATTGGTAAGTGCACAAGCAAGGCAGTTTTTTATTATCTCCTCCACAATTCTCTTTAATCCAGGAAAGTAATAGGGGGACTTACTAACCAATTTTAGTATTTTTTTAGTTCCTAAATGAGTCAGATGGTGTATGTTAGCTAAGTAATCTCGCCCCTCTTCTTCTGTGAGGGTTCTTTTATTTATTTCCTCAGCAGCGGGCTGTTGGGTTCTCATCACCAGAGTCATTAGCCCTTGGGCTGCTTTTTTAGCTTCTTGGTCTGCCATTTGATTTCCCTTTTCAACGGGCCCAGTTCCCTTCTGGTGTCCTGGGCAATGGATAATTTCCACCCAACGGGGCAAATGAACAGCTTCTAATAAGCTGAGAATTTCTTCTTTATTTTTGATATCTTTGCTGGCAGACGTCAGCAGTCCACGGTGTCAATATATTGCTCTGTGACTATGAGCCGTAGCAAAAGCATACCGGCTGTTGGTATAGACATTAAGAGTCCTTCCTTCTGCCACCTTAAGGCTTCAATTAGTGCAATTAGTTCCCCTTTTTGAGCTGATGTACCCTCCGGCAGGCTGCTGGCCCATATGACAGACTTTCCATCCACTACTGCTGCCCCAGCCCTCTGCTTACCTTCTATTACAAAGCTGCTTCCGTCCGTGAACCAAGTCATCGCCCCTGGCCAAGGTTGGTCTGTGAGGTCTGGCCAGATTCCAGTCTC
This sequence comes from Mus caroli, assembly GCF_978045245.1. Classification (NCBI taxonomy): domain Eukaryota; kingdom Metazoa; phylum Chordata; class Mammalia; order Rodentia; family Muridae; genus Mus; species Mus caroli. Next base: position 493,896 of record NW_028227304.1, on the reverse strand, counting down.
TTCTGCCACTATTTCTTCACACTTATGTGCAGGGGTCTCGTCAGCCTCAGGTAATAAGGAGGCAGTGTTGAGAATGGCTGGGGGGGGGGGAAACTTACTCGCTCTGTTAGCAATAGGCTCTGGTAAAGCGTCATTCGGTCATTGGTCATCCAGTGGTCCGGTGGTTGCCTGACAATGCTCTCAAGAGTGTGTGGGGCCACTATGGTAACATTCTGGCCCATAGTCAGTTTGTCAGCATCTCTTAATAGCACAGTCGTGGCTGCTATCGCTCACAGGCAGGAGGGCCATCCACTGGCCACAGAGTCCAGTTTCTTTGATAAGTAGGCTACCGGGCACTTCCATGGTCCCAAAACCCTGGTAAGGACTCCCCTTGCCACTCCATTTCTTTCATCAATGTATAGGGTGGAAGGTTTGTTTAAATCTGGCAGGGCCAATGCCGGAGCCTGCAGCAGTGCCTTTTTGAGAGTTTCAAAGACTAGCTGATGTTCCCTGGTCCAGGTGAATTCCCCTTTCTTTTTGGTTAGTGGATACAAGGGAGCTGCCAGTGAGGCAAATCCAGAATCCAGAGTCTGCAAAACCCGGCATTCCCCAGGAACTCTCTTACCTGGCGAACAGTGGTTGGGGCCGGGATCTGCATAACAGCTTGATTTCTGGTTCTGTGAGCCACCGTTGTACATCTCTCAGGACATATCCTAGGTAGGTCACTTCTATCTGGCATAACTGAGCCTTTTTAGGAGAGGACCGATAGCCCAGCTTACATAACTCGCCCAGGAGGTTATGGGTCCCAATTTCACAGTCCTTGTGTGTTTCTGCAGCTAGGAGCAGGTCATCTACATATTGCAGAAGAGTCACCTGTGGGTTATTGGCTCGAAAAAGAGCAAGATCTCGGTGTAGGGCGTCATCGAACAAAGTGGGCCTGAGGCAGGGGTCCCGAGGGAGCTGAAGGTTGGGGCTGGGGAGCATATGGTGGGGGTTGAGGGGTGTCAGTCCACTCAGGGGGTTCTTCAATCTCTGGATAGATCTTGGGGTGTTTCATCACTGGTGTGCTGCGATCAAAATCTCCCCTGAGCAGTGGTTTTGGTTTCTCTTTCTCACCATTTTCTCAGATGGCTAGAATCTTGGTGCCAGGGTGGAGAGATCGGAGGAATGGGCGAACCCACGGGGGTGTGTAGCGAGCCAAGTCCTCCCATACTGTGATGTATGGTTGCTGCTCTGGATACGATCCTGGCCCCTCCTGAAAAACAATGGCCTTCACAGCCCTTATGGTGGGTGAGTAAAAAGTTCCTTCTGCTGGCCAACCTACTCCAAAAACAGGCCATTCCGAGGAATAGAAAGTCATCCATGGCTTTTTCTTCACTGTTACTGACAGATTTCGTCCTCTAGCCCTAACGTCTGTTCAATGGTCCTTAGTCAAAGATAAAGAAGTAGACACAGTCTGTCCCATAGTGAAGAATAAGAATAAACACAACACAATGACAGAGACAGAAAACACTAAGACATCCAAACACACCCGTCCACATCTGGATTTATACAACCAGCCAAATGCTACCTCTGACGGAGTGGGATTCCTCGTCCATTCCTCTGGCAGGAAGAGCACTCACTCTTCTTCACTCTGCCAGACAACATCCAGGTCCTCCTGACTGTTCCTTACCCTGGGCACTCCATGGACTCCCTCGGAATGTCTTCCAGGGGTGCAGCCTGTGGGAAAATAGACCGTCCTCTTCCCACAGCCACTAGGGTCCTTAAGGTCCTCAGTGGCAGCTGCCAGAATACAGAATACCAGAACTGGTATCACAGGTGGGGCTCATACCCACAATCTCAGAACTGAAAAACTAAGACACAAATTCAGCAGTGCCACACTTAGACACTTAGACAACAGACAACATAACAAGACTCACACAAACAAACGTACCTCCAAGGGGTCCTTCGGGTTCCTGGGTGTCACACAGATCTCTTTGGTACCTCCAAATGAAAGAACCTAGTGGGGAAACCCCTACTCATCTCCCGATTCGGCATGCACCCAAGAATCAAGAATAGAACACAATGCCTTGATGTAACAACACTAGGTATTTTAATGGTGGAGCTCTGGGTCGAGACGCATCTCACACAGGAGAGAGTTGATTTGACCACGAGGCTTGGAAGCTAGGGGTTTTTATAGAAAAGGAGTGGGGCTGGGGGAGGAATTGGCACGGTTTCACATGATTGGTCCATTTAAACATCAGCAGCCTGAGGTCAGAGGGGGGGGGAGATAGGGTGGTGATGGGCCTGCCTTGGCATGTCCTGGTCTGTTCTGCTATGTTCTCAGCTCCAGGTTTCAAAGCTCAAAAACAACACTTTGGGCTATTTGACATACATTACATGAATCACAGGTCTCAAGTTTTATTTCCTTTCAGATGCAGACAATAATCTTGTAAAACATCTGGCTTTTGAGAATGCTAATTCGGCTTGTAAGGCAGTCCTGCCTGGTAAGATTAAGGACAAAGATCTTAATGAGATGATTCATCTTTGTTGTGTTCCCTTACAAGATGTCCCAGACAGTCAATCTTCCAGTGGGTGCAGCTCTTCAACCTCTTATGGCAATAGGCAAGGCTCTTCAGCAAGCTGGCCTACAAACTAGTTGTTTTAAGTGTGGCCAGCCTGGACAATTTGCATGACAGTGTCCCACTGTGCCCTCCCTTAATGGTGCTCCAGCACAACCTACTGACCATTCTTTTCGGCCTACATGGCCTTATTTTCTTTGTCCACGCTGCAAAAACGGCCAGCATTGGGTAAACACTTGCAGAGCTCAGACAGATGCATCTGGGAATCCCCTGCCTCCTGTTCAGGGAATCGGATATGGGGGACAGACCAAGTCCCAAAAAACATCGCATTTCTCCCAGACACGGGGTACAGCCAGCAGACAAATCAGCCACTGGTCTCTCCAGAGCCATCATGGGCAGAGCAGGACTGAACTTGTGTTCTGCCACCAGTGCAAATTTAACACCTGAGCATGGCGTTTATATCCTCCCTATGGGGTCTATGGCCCTCCTTCACCTGATACTTATTATTATTATTATTATTATTATTATTATTATTAATTATGGCGTGCTTCTGCAACTTTGAAAGGACTTACTGTCCATCCCTCAGTAGTAGATAATTACTAAACTGGAGAAATTAAAATTTTAGTTAGTACCTCTCAAGGACCAATTTCTATATCAAAGTGCAATGTTTACCACAAGCCTTGCCTCTACCTTTAGATACTTCCGATCCAGCAATGGGCACACATCGTGGTTCTTCACAGCCAGGGTCATCAGATCTGTATTGGGTACAAGCAATTACCAAAGATTGCCCTACATTCTGCCTTAAGATAAATGGCAAGAGCGTTGAGGGCCTTTTAGACTCAGGTGCAGATTCTCCTATGATTTTACAAAGTGCCTGGTCTGCTACTTGGCCATTAAAGACCTCTTTAACTCATTTACAGGGAATTGGACAATCAAGGAATACTCTCCAGAGTTCAGAGTTATTGACATCGGAAGATGATGAAGGAGATTCTGGTTCTATTCAGCCTTATGTTGTCCCTGGTCTGCCCATTAATTTATGGAGAAGAGACATTCTTTCTCAAATGAGAGTCATTATGTGCAGTACCAATGGAGTCATTACTCAACAAATGCATACTCCATGTTAACTCCATGGACACAGACTGGGTAAAAATAGCCAAGGGATGCCTGCACCAATAAAGGCCACCCCCAATAGATCAACCAGGTTTAGGTTATGACTCCTATTTTTCATAAGGAACATTGCTCTCCCTGCGCCTCAGGCAATTAAGATTACATGGAAAGGTGATACCCCTGTCTGACTTGACCATTGGCCCCTTCCTGCTAATAAATTGTCAGCAGTCATAGAATTAGTGCAGGAAATATTGATAGCTGTACACATTGAATCATCCTCTTCGCCTTGGAACACTCCTTTGTTATAAGAATGTGAAATGGTAAATGGAGGATGTTACAAGATTTTAGAGAAGTTAATAAGACTATCGATCCCATGGGGGTCTTAAAACCTAGTATTCCCTATCCAGTGGCAATTTCCAGGGGATATGTAAAATTTGTGATTGATATAAAAGTTTGGTTCTTTTCCATTCCTCCCCATCCTGAAGATTGTAAATGCTTTGCATTTACCCTTCCAGTAGTTAATTGAATAGGGCCTTTGCCTCACTTCCATTGGATGGTCCTTCCTCAAGGCATGGCTGTCACATACTCAGGTCGAGTCAGCTTGACAGGCCTAGAGGCCTAGAAGCCACTAATGCGGCTGAGAGTTTCATGGAAACTCACCTCCATGAGTCTAGTGTTCTCTCTAACCCATATATTAATATTCCATTCCCGAGTTAGTCTGGTGTATGGATCCATGTGCTCTCTTTTAGTATTATCCTATTATAAGTGCCTTTTAAGACTCTCTCACTCTCTCTTTTGAGTTTGGAAGGTTGGGTTTTCCTATTTATCTCTGGCTGTCTTGCATCTCTCTGTGGAAACCATGCAGATCCTAAGTAAAAAAAAAAAAAAACAAAAAACAAAAAAACCAAAAACCTTAACAACAACAAAAAAAAAAAAACAACCTTCAAATGGCTCCCAATTGCTGGGATTAAAGGCAGGGGCCAATAATACCTGGCAAACCAAAACAATAAAACACCAAATATAAAACCCTAATTTTTTTTAGTAAATATCAAAAACAACAACAACAACAGCAACAAAAACAACAATACGTAAGAAATACTGTAAATGCTAAAAAACTGAAGTCAAATGAAGGCTAAATTAAACCCCAAACACTAAAATACACTAAAATCATTTAAACAAAGAAAAAAACAATAAAAATACAAGGAAGCCTGAAAACAAAACAAAGCAAAACAAAAATTCTAAATCACTCTTTAAAAACACTCTAAAATTTTAAAATAATATAGCAATCTAAAAAGAATACATAAGAAGCCGTAATATCTCTAAAACATTTATTTATTTATATATATATTTATTTATTTATTTATTCATTCATTCATTCATTCATTCATTCATTCATTCATTCATTTAATAAATTCTGTCATTCTATCTTTCTCTTTTTCTATCTTTCTCTTTTTCTCTTTTTCTTTCTTTCTCTCCATGTCTCTTTCTTTCTCCCTTTCTCTCTCTCTCTCTCTCTCTCTCTCTCTCTGTCTCTGTCTCTGTCTCTCTCTCTTACCCCCTCACTGTATCTCTCCCTTTCCCTCTCCCTCTCCTTCTCCCTCCCTCTCTCTCTCTCTCTCTCTCTCTCTCTCTCTCTCTCGCTCTTTTGACCTGTCAGTCTATCTCCCTGCCTGCCTTTCTTCTTGCCTTCCTTATTCCCTTCCTTGCTTCCTTCCTTCATTCCTTCCTCTCCCTCCTCTCTCTCCTCTCTCTCTCTCCTCTCTTTCTCTCTCTGTCTCTGTCTCTCTGTCTCTCTTGCTATTTTTCTCTCTGTCTCTCTGTCTCTTTCTGTCTCTCTCACTGTCTCTCTCTCTCTCTTTCTCTCTGACAATTTGCCTGCCTGCCTCACTTACCATCTGCCTGTCTGCCTGCCTGCCTTTCTTCCTTTCTTCCTTCCTTCGTTCCTTCGTTCCTTCGTTCCTTCGTTCCTCCTTCCTTCCTTCCTTCCTTCCTTCCTTCCTTCCTTCCTTCCTTCCTTCCTTCCTACCTTCCTTCCTTCCTACCTTCTTTCTTATGTGTTTCTTTGTTTCTTTGTTTCTTTCTTTGTTTCTTTGTTTGTTTGTTTCTTTCTTTCTTTCTTTCTTTCTTCTTTCTTTTTCTCTTTGTTTTTTGTTTCTTTCTATCTCTGTCTCTCTGTCTCTCTGTCTCTCTGTCTCTCTGTCTCTCTGTCTCTCTGTCTCTCTGTCTCTCTCTATGTCTCTCTCTCTGTCTCTCTCTCTCTCTCTCTCTCTTAAGTTTTGGAGATTAAATTTCTCTGTGTATCTCTGGTTGTCTTTCAGCTCCCTGTGGAGACTTGCTGAACTTTAAGTAAAAAAAAAAAATACCTACCTCTGTCTCCCAATTGCTTGGGTTAAAGACATAGTCAATCATTGCCTGGGAAACCCAAAACGTTGAAACTTCAAATATAAAAAGCTAAATATTTTTTAGAAAAAATCAAGTAGAAAAACAACAACAACAACAGAACCCTAAGCAATACAGTAATGTGCTAAAAAAATGAAGTAAAAGAAAAACTCAATTAAACCGCAAATCCAAAAATACAATAAAGTGATTAAAATGAAAAAAAAAAAAACACTAAAAATACACTAGACGCTTGAACAAAAACAATAACAACCCATTAAGAAATACAGTAAAATGTTCAATAGAACATGAATTAAAGTAAAGCCTAAATTAAATCCCAAATCCTAAATTACACTACAAAAAACGATAAAAC